>NW_028292582.1:16065661-16293161 GCF_029948245.1 Actinia tenebrosa
GGTCATATGGGGCGTGGCAAAACGAGCCCCCCCCCCCCCCCCCCCTCAATCATTTTACCCCTGCTACGGGCCTGCTGTCTCTGACTATCTGTCTGTTAGTCTGTCTGTCAGGCTGTCTCTCTCTGTTTTTGTTTTTGTGGGTTTTTTTCCTTCAGGTAAGCGTTTTCAGCTATGAAGGTGCAACGCAAGTGGAGCTCCTAGTCTATATTTGTATATTAAAGTGTTGGGTTAGTCATTCATTCGATTCCATCTTAAAACACTTTATGTTTCTTTGATTATTTCTTCATTTACGTTTATTAATTTGTGGACTACACCGTAAACTAGCAATTAGTTAAACAGTGGCGGATCCAGGACTTTAAGAGGGGGGGTTCATTTTTGCAAATCTCGGCACAACAATAACGTTCTCTTGCATCATCATTTTTCCCAAGAGGCACATCACTGGCCTAGGGGCGTTCCTGATAAGGATAACCTATCCACCAGTCCTATTTTCATATTAAATCACATGAGTTAGTTCAGTTTAAGCTTGAATATTTCTGGATACTTACCTAAGGAACTTTGGGTGTGCGGCGGTGTTATGATAAAATGTCGACTAGTTCCATTCGGCGAGGATGGCGGCGTGCAAAACTATCTATGATCTTTTCAGCAACATAAGAGAAAGTGAACTAAGAGAAGGCATTACCCCTATATAGCCTTGTAACAAGAGAATATGAACTAAGAGACGGAATCCCCGTGCCCCATCATGTGCACACTTTGATGCTATTTTTAGAATCTATTAGAAGTAGTAATTTGTTCAACTTTCTGGAGTATTTTTACATTTATTTTCCAAGGCTTTCGACCTACATCGTCATCTTGAGGGCAGATTTGAACATTTGAACATAAGAAAAGCACAAGAAAACGTTAGCAAACAGCGTAGAGCGCGCGCATATTATGCGCGTGCACAAAATCAAACGATCAAATAAATAACATCATTGGATGATATTTTTAGAATAGATTCTAAAAATAGCATCAAAGTGTGCACATAATGGGTCACGGGGATTCCGTTTCTTAGTTCAAATTCTCTTGCTTTTTAGTCTTTAACTTCATGTCATAATGGATGTGAGCCATCTCTTTGGTCTACAATAACAATGCAACTTCCACTTCTCTAACAAGCTTGAACAACTGTACACTACTAGCGGGAAAATACGGGAAGGCGAGCAAGGCGATTTCCTAAATGGACCCTAGTCTCCCTAGATGAAACTGAATGCTTTTCCTGCATATCTGAGAAAAATATGTTAGCCAATCAGAATCGAGAAAATTTCTAAAACTGAGGTGTCACTTTTCCTCTTGAAATCACGGATTTCCAGGTCCCCAAATGAAAAAATAATAACGTTAATAATATACGGGCTTGATAACAGCGACACAATGTCTTTATTTTTCGCTGGTCAATATTTGCAGGCTTCGTGACACCTCAGTTTTGCAGTGATGTAAATGACGTCACTTTTTCAGATCAGCTAGATATGGGCTCCTGAGTTTACGCCTACACATCAAACGAGTGCCAATGTAAACGTCAAACCAATTCATGCCTTCCTATCAAGGTTCAAACATTCCGGCGTTTAGTAATTGAAAGTTTGATTTTCATCTTGCTTTGAAACTTCCTTGAATGAAACGAACGTCGTAAATTTCGATCTCGGTCTTAACCTCAAAACATCGAAATGTTCATTTGTGAATAGACTTTTTAAACTGAAAACATCACACCACATAGATCAATATTTTCGGCTTTGCGCGAACCTGTGAAGAACTATATAAACTTTCAATAAGGCCCAGATTTCAAATTTACGACGTTTGTTTCATTATAATGCAAGGTTCATACCAAGATGAAAATCAAACATCGAATAATATAAACCGTATGTTGACCCTCGATAGAAACGCATGAGCTGGTTTGACTGTAACAGTAACTAATGAAGCCAAATCAGTGAGAATCGTTTTTTGAGCTCGTTATAGCACACGAGAAGAAATTTATACGTCATTACGAAGTTCATTACTAGTTATGGACTTGTGGTCATTTAGCTCGTTTAGCACACGAGAAGAAATTTATAAGTCATTACAGAAGTTCATTACTAGTTATAGACTTGTGGTCATTTAGCTCGTTTAGCACACGAGAAGAAATTTATAAGTCATTACAGAAGTTCATAACTAGTTTTGGACTTTTGGTCATCATCGTTTCATTTTTTGTTCGCTCGATTATTCCTTCGCCCGGTCGGTTGGTCAGTCGGTTGATCGCTCGTTCCGTTCACCTTTTTTTTCGTTCACGATTCGTTCAGTTCTCAGTTGCTCGTTCGTTAATTTGATTTATCCGTACCTTCATTCACTTGACTTTGACCTTGATTATTAGTATAATATAAATAGAACATCAATGAATAATAGTTTTACCGTAATGTTGGTGATAAAAGGGACTGCTATAGAGACAGCCCTGCTGTGCAGATGTCATTAAAATGGTTCGACCAAGGACACGTAATGGAGACAGATGTTTATCTCTAAGGACTGGTCTCACACCTTCTTGCTACTGCAAATTCAACCAAAACATTAACATAAAATAAAGTTGATCATATATAGCTAAATATGGGGAAAATGTATTTCTGGAAGCTTTATATTTTGTTATCTCAAGCAAGCATAACCAGTTTCGAAGACGTAAACAGAGTACTAGAAGAAACAAAAATATTTTTTTGATTGTGAGGCGATCAAAAAAGCACAGTTTTCTACTATGGTGGGAAGTCCAAGTTTAGTTTTTGTGTCAGTATGTTATAGTAAATGAATATGGCTCATAAGTAAATTGCTTTTTTGTCATATTTTGGAAAATTCAGTACTTTTTTTCCGTCTGTCTCATTCTTTTTAATGACGTGACGTAATAACGAGATAACGGCTTTGATCATAGTATGCTTTGATCAAACAAATGCTTTGCTGGTTGGTAAACAAAAAATGTTGAAAATGCTTTCTATCTTAAAATCAAAAGAATGGTCAAGAGAAAAATTGCATTTTGAAAACAACATAAGATCAGAAATCCAGCAAAAAGGTTTTTTAAATAACTGAAATCAATTGATTTTTTTTCGTCAGGCAATACCATTCGCGTGACTGTGTTCTGCAAAAGGGACTTCTTCATCTTTATCTGCTGTTTTTGATTTCCATAAAGAGTTAATTCAACAATCCACAGTGGTATTAATTTAAAATTAGGGGCCAAAGAAAATAAATCAGAGGGATGTGGACGATGAATAATTTTACATAATTGAATTTATTAACCCTTTTTTCATAGCGTATGACTGTACGGTCTTACAGGACTTGCAGCGCATCAGTCCGTAACAAGTTCTGAAAAGGTATATTGTTATGAAATACAAATATATAAAAGCCATCAGACAAAGTCATACGGTTTTATCTCTAACCAAAAGTCTTGTCTCGGAAACCCCAATTTCAAATATGAACTACTTTTCACATAGGAATATTTAGGTAAGATTTGATATCTTCTTTCTTAACGGATTTATTAGCGTTGCCGTGCCAAATATTGATAAGGGTGAGCATATTAAACAAAACTGCTGGCAACTGATTATAAACTGCACCATGTATAGCTTAAAAAATCTTATTTATTTATCTTATTTATCGCTCTTAAAAATAAAGGAGAAAAGAAAAAAAGTATTAATTAGAAAATCTAGATCTTCCTAGCCAACGGTTCCAACAAGTCATTTTTAATTCTTACATCGAAATACAATAAAGTGATCTTCACTGGATATTTGGATCTTGACATTATCTTACAGCAAATCGCTCTTAAAAATAAAGGAGAAAAGAAAAAAAGTATTAATTAGAAAATCTATTTTAATTAAATTCGCAGTAGTGGTTTTAATATTTGACTCAGTTCCGACTCAACCACCAATACTTTTCGTGAAAAATACCACATAAGTTAATTAGGTTCGCCCTAATGGAATGCTCATCATATTATATTAATAAGCTATTAAAAAACTAAACATAATTGCTTTATTAAAATGCATATCTTTTGGAGAAATATATGACACTTAAAGCTGACATCCACACTCGAACGATATTCTGGTCAGACCCATCATCTGTGACTGAAAATAATCCATGAAAAGAGTCAATTAGTGCCAGTAAAGGGCTCATTTCAGGTCTTTTCGGTTGACACAAAGGTGAGGTAGAACTAGCTCATGATCACTCTCTCATTATATTTTTCTCTTTTTTTCCATCACTGATAAAATATATACTATATTTATAAAATATTCAGATGTAGCTGTAAATTGTAAGTTAGTACATTGCAAGGCTTGCAACGTACCAACTTACAATTTACAGCTACATCTGAATATTTTGTGTTCAAAATAAATCTGACAAAAACTTCTGGCTTATTCTGGGATCTAATTTCTAAAGATATCATATCAGTGTTTCCTAATGAATTAGGAAATGAACACCATAATCATTTATCTATCTCTCATCATTAAATATTATGATATTTTACCCAGAAAAGATGAATCAACATACAATCTAAGCCGATGATGGGTGACTCTATGGTAAAAAGGCAAACAAGACCATCCTTCAGCGCTATTGTAAAAGACTTCTCTGAGAAAACTACAGCCCACGGAATAAATCAAATATACAGCGCACAAAACTATATATGGCGAACTCTCTGGATTTTAGCATTCTTGACGAGCTTTGGGATGCTAATATTTCAAGCGTCGACCCTTATCATGACTTATATGAACAAACCGGTACAGTCTACTATTGATGTGTCTTACTCAGAGGTATGTACAAATAAATATGAATAAAGGTCTTGGAAGTGAAAGTTTTTATCATAACTGTGCAATTCAAACACAAGACGAACTATTAGTAAGACGCGTACGCTTTTCGCATAGTTGGTAGGGCAATGGGTATTCGCTGGGCTAAAGGTTGAGTTAAGTGTGAGTTCTATTCGGAGTTAACATATGGTACATTTCGGTACTCAGTTTCAAAAGAATATGGGAAGAAATACCAACATATATAAAAAACATGAACTCATTAATGTTATTTAAAAATAATCTAAAAGTTATAACTTAATTGAAACTCAGATATGATCTCAATTGAGTTCTTGAGTTATCTATAGATTCACATTATATCTTATCTATGTTCATTTACATACATATAGCTTTATATATTAACATTAAATATCCATTTATATCTATAAGATAATATATTGTCCCCTTGTTTAGTGTACTTGTAAATTAATTGTTTGAATGGGTGGCGGTTGATTCGAAAGTTTATACTACTTCAACAGCCACACACACATATAATATTTTTGACTATTTATTTATCAAGTATATATATATATATATATATATATATATTTGTTTGAGAAGAAAAAGTCAAGACAACATTTTTCCCGACAAGCCTGTTTCGTGAATTGCTTCACTCTTCAGGGGATTTAATGATAAGAATATTCGTTACTATCATTTATATAGAAAAAGTATACATAATTAATTAGTGGATGTAGTTTAGCTGTTGCGTAATAATGCTTTGTTTCTGTGGCGGCATGAAGATACAAGTTCGTTGCGCTTATTTAATGATGAGAGTTCCGGTCGATAAATTATTAGAAACTTTTCTTTAAGACAAAGGTTACATCTTTTGCTGGAGCTGTTGTAGGCGGAGCTTGAAGATAGGACGCGCCATAAAATGGAGCAGCTGATATTACCGTTCTTGAGAGTCCAGATGTATTTGCTGAGTTCAGTCGAGTTTTTATGTTGTTCGTGGCGGAATGAGGCGGTGTGGTTTCTGTATCTTGTTTTGAAGTCGTTTTCTGTGAGTCCTATGTATGTTGCGGTAGTGTTGTTGTCCTTTCTTGTGACGGTGGCTTGGTATACAACTGATGATTGGAGGCAGTTGCCATTAAGCGGGCAATTGTTCTTTTGTCGGCAGTTGCATGTTTTCTTGTCCTTTGTGTTGTTTGCGGTGTCGTTGTCGTCTCTCGGTGGATGTAAAATGCGCTTGTTATGATTGTCAATGATTTGTTTGGCATTGTTCATGCAGCTGTAACTGATCTTGATGGTGTTACGATTAAAGACTTTCCTAAGATTATGGCCTCTAGGAAAGTGTTTATCAACTAGGCCAAGGAATCTCTGTCCGATATTGGTGCTGACATTTTTGCTAAATGGGGGGTTGTACCAGAGTATGCCGTTTCGTTGTCTGTTTTTGCGTTTTGTGGTCGCGGTTGGTTCGTAGTTTAGGATGTACTGGTATCCGCTTTCGTCAAGTGCTTTTTGATATGGAGGGGCAGCTTGGTCGAAGGATGCTTTGTCGGATGAAAGGGATGACAGTCGTCTGTTGATGCCGATACAGTCCTACGTTGATGTTGATGTTAACGTAGGACTGTACCGAGACGACGGACTAGCCATTTCTAACGCCACACCAAGAGAAACTGAAAATATCAAGAAAGACATTTGCCGAATCTTCAACAACAACGGACTACGCATCACCATCGAAGCCAACAAGCAGATCATCAACTTCCTAGATGCTACTTTCAACCTAAACCAAAATACCTACCAGCCCTACATAAAGCCTAACACTACACTGCAGTACGTCCACCGTGAGAGCAACCATCCACCAATCACTACCAACAACATACCTGCCGGCATCAACAGACGACTGTCATCCCTTTCATCCGACAAAGCATCCTTCGACCAAGCTGCCCCTCCATATCAAAAAGCACTTGACGAAAGCGGATACCAGTACATCCTAAACTACGAACCAACCGCGACCACAAAACGCAAAAACAGACAACGAAACGGCATACTCTGGTACAACCCCCCATTTAGCAAAAATGTCAGCACCAATATCGGACAGAGATTCCTTGGCCTAGTTGATAAACACTTTCCTAGAGGCCATAATCTTAGGAAAGTCTTTAATCGTAACACCATCAAGATCAGTTACAGCTGCATGAACAATGCCAAACAAATCATTGACAATCATAACAAGCGCATTTTACATCCACCGAGAGACGACAACGACACCGCAAACAACACAAAGGACAAGAAAACATGCAACTGCCGACAAAAGAACAATTGCCCGCTTAATGGCAACTGCCTCCAATCATCAGTTGTATACCAAGCCACCGTCACAAGAAAGGACAACAACACTACCGCAACATACATAGGACTCACAGAAAACGACTTCAAAACAAGATACAGAAACCACACCGCCTCATTCCGCCACGAACAACATAAAAACTCGACTGAACTCAGCAAATACATCTGGACTCTCAAGAACGGTAATATCAGCTGCTCCATTTTATGGCGCGTCCTATCTTCAAGCTCCGCCTACAACAGCTCCAGCAAAAGATGTAACCTTTGTCTTAAAGAAAAGTTTCTAATAATTTATCGACCGGAACTCTCATCATTAAATAAGCGCAACGAACTTGTATCTTCATGCCGCCACAGAAACAAAGCATTATTACGCAACAGCTAAACTACATCCACTAATTAATTATGTATACTTTTTCTATATAAATGATAGTAACGAATATTCTTATCATTAAATCCCCTGAAGAGTGAAGCAATTCACGAAACAGGCTTGTCGGGAAAAATGTTGTCTTGACTTTTTCTTCTCAAACAAATATTCTGCTCTACTTCTATCGATGTATTGAGCACTATTTTACGGAAAATTGATTCACAGATTTCTTATATATATATATATATATATATATATACACTTGATTGCAGAAAGGTTGTAGTATACATTTATACAAATACCTAATTTATTCAGTATATTTAATGATATGCAAAACAGAAAACTCACTTTATTTATTATTTGTTTCATTCAATGAACGTCAAAATATTTTATTCTTGTGTTTTACATCCTACAGATTATAAATCAATTGGTTTTGAGGGTTAAAAAAGTAAAATTGCAATATGCATCTCATTAGGTATTTGTATAAATAATGTATAAATGTATACTACAACATTTCTGCAAACGAGTGTATATATATATATATATATATATATATATATATATATATATATATATATATATATAAACATGTAATTTAATTTTGTAATTATAATTGTATTTATTGTGTGTGAATAAACTTGAACTTGAACTTAACATAGATTCCATTTTCAGCAACTGGCCACGAAAAGCAAACACAGGATTCCAGATTGATCTGATAAAATATAACTACTCATTTATCTTTTTTCCCGCGGGACTACCGAATTTATAAGCTAACAAGGTTTATTTACAAGTGATAAAAAATACTAAAAAAAAATTATATACGGATGCGTTGGGATTAGAAACCACTAATTACAGGAAAAACTCAATAACAATCCAAAATAATCGATTCCCCACTGTGCCATACCCACAAGACATCCGCAGATCTCGTATGGACTTCGGACCTGACAGCAATTATGTTCTTCTGCCCTTGTTCGTACGGATTACGCAGGATAATGTTCTAGCCGAAGCATCACGGGAGAGACTAGTCTGCCCCCAGACCACCAGACCATATCTATAGCTAACTTTATTTTTCATCAGTTCAGTTGTTTAGGATCTTTGCTTCACTTCATTTCATAACGACATGATAATGACATTTTTAGTAGATAATCAGCTGACGTTTCATCTACCTCATTAATAATACTTTGCACAATTTTAAGACAATTTTAAAAACTCATCTATTTCCGTAAATCCGCTTATAATTTATAGATCATAAAATATAGATCATACATTACTTACTTACTGAATAAGAACATTGACTTTTACCATTGAATATAAATGATTTTTAGATATTTATCATTTGTTAAATATGAACATCGATTTTTATATAATATAATGAATATTTATATAATATAATATTTATATCAGATTTATTTTCAAATACTTATATCTTATCTTGTAAAAAAACATTTGCATATATGTTTGTTTAGTGTTATTATTTAAAGGGCTACTTGGACGAAAATCGCTCCAAAATCAAAACTCTTTCATTTGAGCTGAAACTTCGTTGAAATAATCTTTGATACATTAATAATCACTTCCTGAAATATCTTTTTGATATTCGAAAGAAAAGTGCCGAAATGTTATGGTTGATTTTCGTCCGCTATTAATTTGTTTGTCTCACGGCCAAAGAGTCATTATGTACAGCGGTTTCTCTCTGTGACGTCATACATGCAACCCATTCAAGTTAGCGTCGCTTTGACCATACATTTCTTGTTCGATTACCTGAAGTTTATTTGATGTTTTAACGCGTTATCGTGAAAAGAATGAACTCAGTAAACTTTCTTTAAGGCTTCGATACCTTTTCAAATGGTGGAAAGTCCTTTGGACGCTTTCTTTGTCAATCCTGAAGAGTTAGAATCAGTTGCTACCAACGAAGAAGTTATTGTGTATAAGAGAGAAGATGAAGCCGAACTAGATGAAGAAGTAATAGTTGCGAAGATGTTTTCATAAGAATTCCTTACTTTCATTCCATGATTTGTATTTGCTACATGGTGTCCATGATATAAAGATCTTAAATTTGAAGTTTCAATATGATCTAACAGCTATTTATGTTATAAAAAAATCCGATTGCGTTGTGATGTGAAGATTTGTTGATAATTATATAGATCTGTGTGCCGAATAATTTAGAATGTGAGCTCGTAATTCTCCTGATTTACTACAGAACGTTTATTATTTGCTCCAAAATGTTTATTATGCATTTAATAGGTAAAAACATACGATTATCTAATATCATCTTTGTAAAAAAAAACATGTCAAAGGTTTCTTATTTATTACTCGCCCGACAGCGGCGTCTGTCACTCAGCTCGTAGATTTTGCTTTTGTGGCTTTTGGGTCTCGCGGACCCAAATTGTGGGGTTGCTCTTTCCGCTTGTATGTAAATATACCTTGAAAAGTTGTTGTCCTTAGAATGATTCGAATAAATCCCGAATCTCCCTGTCACTTCGCGCGATGGAGCCGCTAGAATAACTCCCATGCATCCTATGAACTTTGTTGTGATTCTTGGCGTGCCGAGATGTATTGGAATTTCCCAATTATGATCGTCAATATTATTGAAACTGAAAACATTTCATTGCCTAGACATTGTTTGGTCATATAGTAGTTAAGGAATCAAATGAAACATTATATATTTTTTGAATAAACCAAATAAACCGAGTTTTACGAACATGGTACATACATAAGCCACCAATGTTTTGGTTTGGGTTGAATGTATGACGTCATACGTTACTCGTGCCAGTCTTCTTGAGCCGAATTCTTGTAACAAGAAATTAATGGCGGACGAAAATAAATCGTAAAATTTTGGCCCTTTCCTTTCGAATATCAGAAAGATATTTCAGTGAGTGGTTCTTAATGTATTCAAGATTATTTTCAGCAAAGTTCCAGCTCGAATGAAAGAGTCTTAATTTTGGAGTGATTTTCGTCCAAGTAGCACTCTAATATTTTCTCTTAATGCAAAGCGCCTTTGATTATATCCATATAAAAAGGGCACTATATAAATCATAATTCATCATCAACTGTCCGAGGGTTTTTTCGGATCTTAGATCCATCATCAGGGAATATGGTGTTACAATTGAAGAAACGACTAAACTGATAACATGCGAAACCAGCGTAACCAGATAGAGCTAAAAGAAAGAAAAATAACAGGTAACTGCGCGAATAGAAAAACCTATGATGTGTTAGCATTGATAGATTTATTCGAGCACTAATGTAAAATATGTAAAATAAAGAAATAGCGCATATATCTTAGTATTATATTAGCTTTACAAAGAAAGATAACCGTTCTACTAGATAACCGTTCTACTGACGACAGGATATGGAAATATCCTTTTTATTTCCAACTGCATTGATCGTTATGGAACGAAGCGAGTTTTCTGTTACAAGGTACAACAACTCCAACAGCCTCAAGATTAATCCAGATTATCTGTTCAATTTAGAATCAACATTTACATTTGTTCAAATTCAATGGAGTTCAGTGTTGGGACAGAAGACCGAACAAAAGGCTATTACAATCATGACAAAATGTCAAGTACCTTCTTGCTGTTTAGGATTCAAAGACAACAATGTTTTGTAACAATTTATTTTTTATCTATTTTTATTTATTAGCTTTACAACTAGTACTTATTTAAAAATAAATTAAGAAAAACACTAGTTCTGTCGAAATTTTCAAAAAAAGTTATCCAGGCAAAATGTAATGAATGCATGAAAAAACGCTCAGTTGTGCATTGGTCATCAAGATATTGACGAATTTTTCCAATATTTATTAGGGCAAATAACGCAGTAACGCAAATATTTTACCTATGTGAGATTCAAAGTTGATGTGCAACGCAAATATTTTACCTATGTGAGATTCAAAGTTGATGTGTTTATCGAAAAGGATTCATAGATTCCTTGTCGCTGATCTTTAAGGTATAGAAGACAAACATTACACATTCCGACAAAAGTTAGAAAAATACTTGAAAAAGTATTCCAGCTTTTGAATCGTTCACAGTAAGCATGTTCTCCTCGGACTATGCCTTTATGTAAGCAGCACAAGACTCCCATCTCCTTAGAGTGGAAGATCTGTTACTGGAATTCTAGATGACGTAGATATAGGTGTATCATCAGCAATTAATATAGCATCAAGATTTTGAGCTTGATAATATCTTCAAAGGGAATGAAAAATAAGGTAAATAGTTGAGGTCCTAATACTGATCCTGAGGAACAACTTGATTCAGAGTTCCAGTAGAAGAGTCACGCTGTTACCACAGACATATTGGCAACGCTGATCCAAGAACAACCGCTCTAAGCCAACATAAAACTATATCCAAGATATTCCATAACACCATTCAAGTCTATCAAATGCCGTTGAGTAGTCAAGTAGAACGAGGATTACTTCGTTGCCAAAGTCAAGGGCTAAAAGGAGGTCTTTTGTAACACGAACGAGCGCTGTAGGTGTTGAGGTTTTCAAGCTTTTTCATAGCACAATTCAGTCTTTCAAGCGTCTTAGACTAGAATGAGAAGCAAGAAAGCGGTCGACAATTGGAGAGCTGCTCACAGTCAAGAGATTTCTTCGTGACGCAAGATACCGCACGAGCCATCTTCAGTGTAGGAGAAACATCATAGCTTACCAGTAGACAATGACAAATTTATAACTTCAACACAGGATTTGAGGATACCAGTGGATAAATGTTTGTCTGCAGGGCTTCCACTTTTTAAAAAATGCTTAAAAAATGCTAACTGTTGAGCTGTAAATTCCTTTATTCTGACTGACTTCATGGTGCTATATAATAGATTAACTAAACCCACGTGCAGTCGGTAGGGAAGAGGTATGTCTCATGATACATTGCGGGATATATACTATGACATACACTCGATCGGGTTCAGAAACATCAGAATATAGAAAGAAGCTGAGACCAAGATGGTACATCGGAAATACGATATCTAATAAGATGTATTATATCTAGTGTTGCGACTCGTGGAATGTTCATAAATTGTTAAGTTGCACTGTGAGAGCATTGAGATGTTATTTCCCAGCATACCTTTTGGTCTCATTTTCTATGTTCTATGTTTTTTACCTGACATTGATTTTGCATTTGAATTTTATCTTTGTTAACTCAATGGAAACTCTAGGTTATCTCAAACTGAACTTAACCGCTAAACTCGATTATTATTTTATTTGTCTTGCTAGTGTAAACAAATGACGTTACCGGATATGAGGGCTCACGATTACCAATTAAAGATCTTGCGATGTTTCAGCGTGCATGTCTCAGCTAGGCGCCCATACATTTTCAGGTGCTCTCTTCCCTATATATCTTTGCTAGAAATGCCCTATATAATTAAATCTAGCATCGTTTAACTGCACACTTAATCAGTTGTAACGATTTTATATCTAGACTATCACTTTCCCAATGGTCACCATATGCAATCTTAACGCCATTAAAAACTCCAAGATGCACTCCTTTCCTGACATCCACCAACTCTTCATGAAATACAAAGCACAGGCCAAATCAAACAACACGATGAATGAAACGTCTTTAGGCATGGACAAAGAAAAGAAAAACGTGATGAAGGAGAAACTTTCCATGAACGACGGAAGCCAACCCTTCCTAAGTGACGTGGAAATGGATCCCGATGAACTAGTGCAGGATGAATTACTAAGCATCCTATCCGACCAAAACAGGGAGCTCCTGATCCAATCAGGACATGGCTTTGAGGAAATGATATTTCGGTGTTCTTGGTTCGGCTTTAGCTGTAACGAAGGGTAAGTAAATCAAAAGACAACAATTAATTTTGTTTGTATATTGAAATTCATACGTACACATACATTTCATACGAAGGCGGGCAACCACTGGTCCTCTCCAAATCCTCTTGTCATCCATCAATGAAGCTAATTCGCTGGCGTCGGATGCTCAAGTGTCCCTCTTCAGCGTGTCGATGTAGGTTGTCTTTGTTCTACCTCGACCTCGATGTCCATAAGTGGGCTCCCATAGAACTAGTTTCTTAGCACTCAACTCTAGATCTGCTCCAGTGGATGTTTAATGCCTTCTGCAGCATTCTAGTGTATGTCCCATTTAGCGACTTTTCTTGGGCTTTCGACAAGGAAAAACTCTCACACTAGCCTGCTTTGCAGGCGTTCTTGTGGGTTTGGGGAAAAACCGGGGTTTTGGGGGAACTTTGGAACGAGCGAAAATTGAAACCGAGCAAAAAAGAAGCGAAGGGGGAGGGCCCTTGGTCCAAACAGGAATCCCAAAACCCCGATTCTTCCTCTCAAACCCAACAAAAGGACGCCTGCTCTGCAGGCTACTCTCACACCCATGTAGTAGGATTGATTCGATGGTGGCTGTAAAGAATCTGAATACATATATTGAATATTGAATATTATATATTGTGAAGAATATATATTTTAGTGATTGGAATTCAAGGCAATCAAGGCACAAACACTATCTGTCGTCCAAACTAAATCATGTGATATAGCACAATGAAACTGCCGTGGAGAGTTGTCAGTAACGGACCATTAAAAGATTATTTTAATTAAATTACTGAAAAAGAATGGCAAAAAATCCAGGTGTTGAAAAAACAGAAGAATATTTGTGCATGTGTTGTGAGAAAATTTGCGAAAGGTAAAATAAAATACTGGAAAACGATGGAAGTCGCGTTTGTCGTTTGCGGGGAAACTGAAAAAGTCAATCTAAAACTCTATTAATAAGTAAAAAGTATATTGTAGCCCGCGCGTTGATCACCGCTGCTTGTTTACCGCTTTCAGTGATTTTCTAAAGTACTGGCGTCGTGGTTGGAACTGGCGATATGGTAATTGTTACACATTTAATGCAGGAGTAAGTGAAAATGGCTCTCACGTGCCTCCACTGAATATCTCAAAGCCAGGACCAATGTTTGGTAAGTTTTGTCAGGCATCAGCCAAATCCGGCAAAAGCCTTACTTCACGAAATTGAATAAATTTGGCATTTTTCCCACAAGAGGTGCTTGCATAAAATTATATATCTTTAAGGATTGAAAAGGTCAATGAACACGAAACTAGTTCCCGTAAAGTATCTTGAATTTTTTATGCGTAAAAGATTATATTAAAGGTTTAGAACCTCGTATCATGAAATTAACTAAATGTTTTGGAATCCAAGCAAAAATAATATCAGTGAATTCTCAACATTTCTATCCAGGATCGTAGGATACTGATATAGTGATATATGTTGAGACTCACTCACGCTTTTTTTCTAAAAATATTTCCTGTATCCCTTAATTTAAAACATTATTGATGAGGTCATTTCCGTTAAGTACAAATAGCATTTTTAGCACTAGCTACTTAGTACTTTTTCATGTGTGTATTTTGTGCATTCTTCAAGAATAATTGACTACCATCGAGGAAACGGCAATAGTATGCATTTTAGCAACCATACAGTCCCTTAATAATAATAATTGGTTCATGTTTTTAGGATGGTGTCATACGATCATCTGGGGATCTCAAAATGAACCGCCCTGTTATCTTATCTTTATTTAGGGTTGACACTGGATTTATATATTAACCAAGAGGAGTATGTCGGCGTTCTTAGTCAAGAGGCAGGCGTTAAAGTGTTGCTCACTGATCAAAGACAAATCCCCTTTCCTTTTACTCACGGCTTTACTGTATCCCCTGGTTCGTCTGCATCTATAGGAGTAAGGAAGGTGAGGAGTCGTTTTTCGCTACAATCTCGATCATTACCACTATTATCTTAAGTATCACAATCCATGGTTTTCTAGCATAATTCAGAATTTTAAGATTTTTTATCATTAAGGTACCAAAAACGTGATTATTTACGTGAGAGTAATTATTTCAACATTTTTAGTCTTTAACAAATTATTTTGTAACTGAGACACTTCTTTTGAACTCTTTACTATAATATTGACACTGCCTTTTTCTTCTTTCAGTTTGTTATCGAACGCATCGATCCATTTCATAATAACAGCTGTTATAATGGAGATTCACTGGAAGCCTATTCCATCTACAAGGACATTAAGGGTGCTTCCTATTCTGTACAGGTCAGTACAAAACTAATAGATTACTAATATATAAATTTAGGCATTACTTAAAGCGGAGCTCCCAGTACAATGTTTGTTGTCTTGTTGGAATTACAGAGTCTTGTTTTAACCTTCACATAGCCTGTGAACAAGGCTCTCGGGGAGTGGGGAGAGAAGGCCCCCTCCCCGGAGAGCCTCGTTAACAGGCTAACCTTCACAAAGTTCAAAAAAAGTAATAAAAGTCTATTTCATACACGTGATATAGATTACTATGATATATGTTGTTTATATAAATCTTAAAAATAAATAATAGCGATAATAGATACATGAATCAACATAGTTTTCAAAAGCCCCAAAAAGAAAGAAAATTTACGATTTCTGTTCGAAATTGTTTTATAAAATCGTTATGTTTAATGGTTCGCTAGGGTTGTATGAACTCTTGTCTGGGGAATAAACAGAGATTGCTGTGCAACTGTACCGAAGGCAAGTACCGCACAGAGAGTACTGGAAACGTTTGTTTGTCTAACACCAAGGGTAAGTAGTTTATTAATTTCTGTCTGTACCATTGTAATTTCTTTTGGAGGTCCTAGCCTCAAACTCAGCGGTTTTGCTACGCTGCAAACCAAGTTTTTGGCATTCTGATTGTTTATAAGAAACATTAAAATTTGACTTAACGAAAAAAGCTAAAGATGAAACAAAATACATATACTTGCAGTGCAACCATGTGATCGCGAAAAGTCCCTTAAAATATAAACAAACAATGAAACAGCCGCCATCTTGGTTGATTTAACAAGAGAAGCTTAATAATGAGGAATGATTTGCATAGTCAGCCAACATGGCGGCTATGACGTAACATGCACCTCAGCTAGAATACTGTGAATCCATGACATGAGATTTATAGCCCCGTAACTCTTGAACAACACTTTCCAATCACACGCGCGAAATCGTACAATTTGCTGTTGCGACAAACTTGATTTTGGAAGACGCAATCAAGGCGTTTTTACTGCAACATTCCATAGGAAAGTGCTCTTGAAAACTTTGTATTTTCCGGCAATGTCAAGGAAACACTTTGATTGATGTCTACCAAAACCTTGAATTAATGTCCACCAACACTTAATTAATTTATGCGGGATTCCTGTGGATTTAGCGGGAAAATGGTACATCCTCATCCTCCTCCCCCCCCCCCCCCCCCCCCCACCCCCCCCCCCCCTCCTTACCTATAATCGAGACCGCGCTACGCCCCTGGGCCCGGTTGTACGAAGCCAGGATATTGCTATCCAAGGAATAAATCTTATCAAGTGAATAAATTTATAGGAAAACAGCATGGACTTATCCACTGGATAAGGATTTATCCGCCGGATAGCGCTATCCAGGCTTCCTACAAATGGGCCCTGATATATAAGGCATGATAAACAATGGGGGAAAAAATGCACAATACACCATGCGCTATCCCCTGCTAGTTAAATGTGCAGGGGAAATATGCATTAGTATGCAAGGGGAGTATGTCATATTCTCCCTACATACTAGGGAATATTTTCTTTGCATATTTAATTAGTTCGTTAGCCTCAAATATTCCCTGGAAGCCGCCCCCGGCTTTGAGACGCTTGGGAATTAGGCTAGGGGTCATGCGATATATTTAACGGAGAAGAACAAAGAAAACCGAGTTGATGTAAAAATAAAGTTGCGATTAAATACTTTGGGTTTACAGTCGCATGTGTGATGGATGTTACAAAGGCTTATCAGAACGGAAGTCTTGGATGTTCTGATCAATGTCCGCAGGCATGCAGGTAATATAAAAGTAATTCATAGATAATTCAGATACTGTGTAAGATGATATTAATAGTTATGTCGCTTCAAGACTGCATCGTATTTGGGCCTAAACGGTTGAAAGGAAACTGAAAATAACACAGGGAGCCCATCTTAGATAAAATTAAGAGACGAAAATAAAATCTGGAAAATATATCGTTATTGAAAAAACATTGGCTATAGTCTAAGTGTGCTAAGTAATACAAGTGAATAAAAAAATCAAGCAAAAAGATAGGCAATAGCCGTGATAGATAGGCGAGAAGCAAAGATGGGTCATTCCAAGATCCAAGAATAGCTGGAATGACTTGTGTTTTTGCTTCTTATTCTCGTCAAGAACATGGACCTTAGTGCTGAGACTGATTCAATGTTCTTGGTATTCAACAAACCATTTCCATGTCGGAATGACCTATCGCCTATCGCCTTTGGCGATTGTGATAAGGGTTCGCCGTATGTTCGCCGTATGTTCGCCGTATGTTCGCCGTGTGTTCGCCGTATGTTCGCCGTGTGTTCGCCGTATGTTCGCGGTATGTTCGCGGTATGTTCGCGGTATGTTCGCCGTGTGTTCGCCTTTTGTTCGCGGTATGTTCGCGGTATGTTCGCCGTGTGTTCGCGGTATGTTCGCGGTATGTTCGCGGTATGTTCGCCGTGTGTTCGCCGTATGTTCGCGGTATGTTCGCCGTGTGTTCGCCGTATGTTCGCCGTGTGTTCGCCGTATGTTCGCCGTGTGTTCGCCGTATGTTCGCGGTATGTTCGCCGTGTGTTGAAAGGAGTAGACATATTTCTATATCTTTCAACATCTTGATTGGGGCAGTTTCCATTATTTTAATATAATATGTATGTCCATAAGGTTCCTTGCCCTTGGCTCCGACAACTATCAACTATCTTTAACTAAATAGTTGATGGTACTGGCCATGAGAATCTGTGTCCCCCTCCCTTTCCCACTGCACCCGCTCCCTTAGCCACTCTTATCAATTGTGTAACGGAGCTTGCGTAAATTTCTAGGTCATGTCTTATCAATGATCCAATCATCTGAATTGTTATTCCTAGGTATGAGACATACAGAACCACTATTTCATCTTCACAATGGTCAGAAAAATATCAGGTACTCTAATCTATTACCACAAGGAATCCAATTTAGATGAAAGTGAAAGGTGAATAAAGGAATAGTCAATGCTTAGCCTGGTTATAGTCTATAGCCATGAACTCTAAGACCTCTAGGCCGTGACCATGCTTTTAGAACATAGCTACAGCCATGAATATAAGTTGTTTGTTTCCCTCACGCACAAATAAGGTGAAATAATTCACATTTATGACAGTGTTGACCAAGTTCGACCCCCCCCCCCCCCCCTACCCTGTTATGATTATAACAGTTTATACTTGCTGTCATTGTAAAGTTTAATGACGACCTTAAATTAGTTGGTGATTGGTTGAAACTCAATCATTTAACATCAAATTCCTCTTACGCTAAAGCCATTAAACACCTCTAAAACTAAAGCAATGCTGTTTGGAAGTAGGAGGAAAACTAGCGATATACATATATTTATATATTTATTAAACGGTACTAGATTGCTCTTGTCCACGCGGATGAGAAAATGTGGCGGTGAAAGAAAAGTAGAGCATCAAATTAGCTATTCTCCGAGTAGAGCCAAGGAGAAGGAACCTAAATGAGCATATCATTAACCTCCATTTTATCTTCCAGGAAGATTTTATGAGAAAGATCATGAAATCGAAACGAGGCTTTTCACCTAAAATGCACACTGATGAAAATGAGATGAGGTATATAACTAAATCATATCAATTACGTTGATGTTTGATGACTGGTTTTAACCCTAATGTTTCATTCTTGGTAGGAAAAATTTTCTCCGTCTGAAGATTTTCTTTGATGAACTCAATCTAGAAAGCATCACCTACAGTAGATCCTATCCGGTTAGTATGCAAAAGTAAATGGCTTAAAACGTGGCAAAAAAGCAAATGTAACTTCTCTTTTTGAAAAAACACGTATTCTGCTCCATGACTCCATTACGTAAAATATTATTATCATCAATAAGGCCAAACAACAAATTGCCCTCTTGAAAACGCGCGCCCAGCTGGCGATAGTGGATTTTGGCGTGCCGCAAATACGTTTGCAGCATGCCAAAGATTCAACTCCAAAAATCTCGTACGGCAACTTTGAAAATTTGCTTAACATGACTTTGGTTGAGCATATTGTTCATTTGTGGCCCTTGTAGCTCGCTACGCTCGGGCGCAAATGATGCTACTCGGGCCACAAATAAACGTTTTGACCTCCAAAAGTCATGTTATTGTCCTATTAGCTTTATCGCTATGCACATGATTTTGCCATCAAGAGTATCTATGAAGGAGTAGAATTACGTTGGGTATAAATGTTCAGTAAAACATTCATCTTATATAGCTGGAACAATCGAAAACTGAGGAATTCTCCGGACGTGCGCGAGGATCTTCGAGGCCGCAAACGACTTGTGCTTTATAGACTTGAACTGCTGCATCGTAGACGGATGTTTGCTGAGATCTATAATTCATGTTATTCGTAGATTGAGAGTCTTCTAGGTGACATTGGTGGACAACTTGGTTTGTGGGTCGGAATTTCAGCCATAACCTGCTGCGAGATTTTCAAACTCCTCTTGGACATGGCTTCATATTTGTGGAAAAAAATAGTTATACGCGAAGAAAAAAGAGCAATCAGAGATCTGGCTCTGACTTGACTCGTTCATTCAATGTACAGCGTCATATACCGTATTCATCTCACTTTACAACTAACTTAACGCATAATAAAATGTTTTGGGTTACACATGTATGCATTATTCACATACACACACATGATGAATCGGACAGGCTTTAGAGTGAAAATAGAGTAAAGTCAATCAATTAAATTAAAATTACTAGTCAACGTGTAATAGTCAAATAGACACAGAAGAAAGCATCGGGATTATAGTCTCCTAATGTGTATTAGTTTAATATATATTTCACGGGTTTAGAGTAAAACCAAGTTGTATAATTAGTGACTAATAGTCCAAGGTAAACAAAAGTGAAGAAATAGAAAAGGCGCGCGCGTGCCGTGTGGAGTTATGAAGCACGAGGGGACGGTAGAACACGATAGAAGTGTTAGGAGAAGCACGACGCATAGCGGGTCTCAGCTACCTCTTTATAAAGAGTGAAGGAAAAGGAGAAAAATTAGAGAGAATTAAAGAAGGAAAGTAAAACGGAATTGTGAACACTATGGCGGATTATCAGGGGGAGAAAACATTTATAAGGTCTATATCTATTCGAGTATCTTAAAAAATATATAATGAAATAAAAATAAAAATAATTCCAAAAACAGAGTTGGGTAACTATAAATTTTAGGTCACCCATCCAAGTACTAATCTCACCCAACCGTGCTTGACTCACAGTGTCTTGTTAGCCCTAGTTTTTTCCACTAGGCCACGATTTAAGAAATTAGCACAACAATAGCAATGAAAACAAAGCACCAGATAGACTAGATTATTTTCCACTTCAAATCACCGTGCCAGTGCGTGGCAGAGTGCAAGGGATTAGTTGTAGATATGGTCTGGGGGCCGGCTAGTCTCTCCCCTGATGCTTCGGCTAGAACACTATACTGCGTAATCCGTACACCCAAGGGCAGAGGGACTTAATCGCCGTCATGTCCGAAGTCCATACGATGACCCAGCGGATGTCTCGGGGTATGGCATGAAGGCACTATTTTTTTCCTTCTATATTTTGGAATTAGTTATCTAATTATAGTTGGTGGACGTGGGTTCGATCCCCACCGTATCAAGAGTATTTTTTTCTACTTCTCTTCTATTTTTGCTCTAGATCTAGATCTTTTTTATATTTATTTATTTATTTTTATAAACGACTTTTATCATGAAATGTGTTTTTGTCACTCGGTAAAGATCTATATGTTAAGTGTATGCTACATCGAGTGTATAAGCAGATCAAAAAATCTGCCTCAGTTCTGCCTCTGGTTCGAGTCCCGCGAGAACCCAACTGAGACAGATTTTTTAACCTGCTTATACACTCGATGTAGCATACACTTAACATATAGACTTTTATCATTTCAAGTCAATTCTTTTCCATTTCCTTAGAAATGATGTCTACTTTCAGTTTTGCTAACATATTCACGGTAACATTGACAGTTAAGTACCCTGCTTGGCAGAGATTTCTTATTTCCCCCTCTCTGGCGAGAAAGGAAAAGAAACCTCTGCAAGGATGTGTTTGCTGCCCGTCTAAAATTCTGGACGGATACTTAGTAACCGCGCGCTTTTACAAACATGAAGTCCAGGCTTATTATGTAAACATTAACACACCGTCCCAAGTAGTATAGGGGTTGGGGGTCCCAACTCACACGCCACCCCGAAATGACCCGCCTTAAAAGCATACGCCCCGGTTTCATTCGGGTTTTGAGAGCAACGTGGCCCGGGGTTATTCCACCAAGAGATTACGGGATTTTCCCGCCATCCACAACCCATTTGAGACCGTGAATACGGCCACCAACGAATGCCATTAAATATGCTAACATATATTATGAAGTGCGAACGATGTGAGAGGGAATTTAAAAGGAAGGCTGACCTAACCAAGCACTTGTCAATGCAAAAGAAAGAATGCAAAAAGTCTTACGAATGTTTGTGTGGAAAGGAGTTTGAGACCCGTGTGAGACTGTATTGGCATTGTCAAAGTTGCACATACGACTACGACGACCTCATATAAGGTATAAAATATTTCCTATTATATATGGAGTCACGATCTAATTTCAACACCGTTTCCATACCCGGCGCAGGAGAAGTTGACCTCAGACAGTTTTGGTCTAAGACCAGAGAGAGAAGGAGGAAGATCTTAGCGAAGGGAGTTAAGGAATTGGGTGCGATGAAGGCAAGCATTGTGGTAGAACTAGACCTAATTAAGGGTGATGACACCGAAACTACGGTCTGGCTACGCTCCAAGTCATTAGTAGTACTACAGTCTACTAACCTAGCACCGATTTTGTCGACCGTCCTCGAGGGTATGTTAGAGACGCTTTCAAACTACACCAGAGAAGGATCGGGATGGACAGTAACCGAAATAGTGGAGATGAAAATAAGCATGGCGCGGTACGTACCAATTCGAGGCGGGTCTTACGTACCTTTACCAGCCTGGATAGAGCGAAAGAAAGCAATCGTAAGTGTTAAGAATGACGACAATAAATGTTTCCAGTGGGCAATTAGGTCTGCCTTATACCCAGTTGAGAAAAACACAGCGCGCACGAGTAATTACCCAACAGTTGTATACCAGACTTTGAGGAGCGCAACAACCTAGCAATAAACGTTTATGGAGACCGAGAAGAGACCATTGTCCCACTAATGTTGTCAAAGCACACCGGAGAGCGCATTCACCTATTCTACCACGGCGGTCACTATTCCTGGGTTAAGAATTTAAGTCGATTATTTTACAGACATACCAAGCATAAGTGCAAGAAGTTCTTCTGCGAATCCTGCCTGCTCCCCTTTCCCGACTTAAAAGCCTTAAAGAAGCACGATGAAATCTGCCGTGGCGTAGAGGAAGTTGCACAGCGTATTCAAATGCCAGCAAATAAAGACTTATTCTACGAGGATTTCAAGCGACAAAGCAAAGTTCCCTACGTCATTTACGCAGATTTCGAGGCAATAATTACAGACGAATACCAAGAATCAGGCAATACGCAGCGTAAAGGCCTTCACGAGATTTGCTCTTACGGTTACATTGTAGTGCGCAGCGACGGTAAAGCAGACGACCCAGTCATATACCGTGGTAAGAATGCGGCCGCACTCTTCCTAGAAGCCATTAAGGAGGAGGAAGAGGACATTAGACAGCGCTTACGCACCACAAAGCAACCAAAGCTATCCAAGGCCGAGCAGGCCGCGTACGCAAAGTCAATGACGTGCCACGTATGCAAGCATAATCTCCTCCAATTCGGACGGAGAGTTAAGAAGTGCTGGTCAGACGACGGCGCCTACCTTGGTGAAGCACACCCCAAGTGCGGGAAGTACGCACGCAAGGGTGAGAAGGCTGGAAAGCCAACCACGAACTGCATTCACTGTAAAAAGCCCTTCGAGGAAGACTTCTACGTAGATAAAGTCTTAGACCACTGTGAACTAACCGGGGTGTACAAAGGCGCAGCGCATTGGAGATGCCGCAACAAGATTGACCCAAACATGGATATTCCAGTATTCTTTCACAACCTTCGCGGATACGATTCCCACCTTCTCCTACAAGGCGTTGACGGCCACGAAGTTAAGTGCATACCGAATAACAAGGAGCGGTACATGTCTGTGACAATTGGTAAATTAAAGTTCTTAGATTCCCAACAATTTATGGCAGACTCATTAGCGAACCTAGCTAAGTATAACGAAGATTCACCAATCTCAGACCTTTACGAGGCAGAGCGCAAGGGAGTTTACCCCTACGAATACATGGATTCCTGGGAGCGCTTTAAAGAGCCTTTACCACCGAAAGAGTGCTTCTATAGTTCCCTAAACGAGGCTGGGATATCAGACGAAGAGTACGAGCACGCAAAGAAGGTTTGGAAGAAGCACGACTGCAAAAACATGGGAGATTACCACGACGTCTACCTACTCTTGGATGTAGTCTTATTAGCCGACGTATTTCAAAGCTTTCGGAAGATGGCGATGTCTTACTATGGATTAGACCCAGCAAACTTCTACACTGCCCCTGGGTTATCTTGGAGTGCCCTGCTAAAGAGCACGAACGCCCAATTAGACCTCTTAACAGATTACGAGATGTACAGATTTATGGAGGACGGAATTCGCGGTGGGGTTTGTGGGCCATCGAGGCGATTTGCGCGCGCCAATAACCCACAAGTTGAGGGGCACGACCCCGAGAAACCATCAACCTACATATTTTACCTAGATGCGAACAACCTTTACGGCTGGGCGATGTCCCAACACTTGCCAGTGCGCGACTTTGAATGGACTGAGCCACGCGAACCGGAGTTTTACATGCAAATAAGACCCGACAGCCGCAAAGGCTTTATTCTTGAGGTGGATTTGGAATACCCAGAACACTTACACGACCTTCACGACGATTACCCATTAGCGCCAGAGTCGATTGAGATACCTTTTGAACAACTCTCCCCATTACAAAAGAAACTTTGCCCCACATACAAACCATACCGCAAGCTTACTATGAACTTAATGAACAAAAAGAAGTACGTAGTTCACTACCGCAACTTACAATTCTACGTGCGCCACGGAATGCGCGTAACGAAGGTCCACCGCGCATTAAAGTTCCGTCAAGAGCCCTGGATGCAGCCTTACATAGACTTTAACACGCAAAAGCGCACAGCAGCCAAGAACGACTTTGAGAAGAACCTGTTTAAGCTTATGAACAACTCAGTGTTTGGTAAGACAATGGAGAACATCCGCAAGCGGGTGTCGATTAAGATCGTAAATACGCGTGAAGAGGCTGAGTCTTATGTATCCCAGCCAGGCTTCGTACGCTACGTAGACATGCTTAACTTCTATGTAATTCACATGAAAAAGGCAAACCTTTACCTTAACAAGCCCGCTTACACCGGCTTCACAGTGTTAGAGCTGTCTAAGTTGCTCATGTATGAGTTTTACTACGACAAATTAAAACCAAAGTACGGTGGTAAGTGTCGTTTATTGTACACCGACACAGACTCACTAATAATGGAGATTGAAACCCCCGACGTTTACGCGGACTGCCTTGAAGACATTGACGAATACGACACGTCCGGCTACCCAAAAGAACACCCACTTTACTCAGCTAAGAACAAGAAAGTCATAGGAAAGATGAAGGATGAGGTGCTTGGCAGGCCAATTGTAGAGTACGTTGGGTTAAAGCCAAAGATGTACAGCGTCTTAAAGAGCGACGGCGCAGATAAGAAGGCAAAAGGCGTAAAAAAGTACGTAGTTAAGAAGCAACTTACGCACCAATCTTACTTAGATGTCTTGAATACCCAAAAGACGATGCGCCACAACATGAACTCCTTACGATCGTATGGCCACCAAATACACAGCGTTACCCAGGAAAAGGTGTCGTTGTCAGCATTCGACGGCAAGCGCTGGATGTGCGACGACGGAATTTACACGCACGCGTTTGGTAATCACACCATAAGCAGTTCTTCTTTGACGAACCCACGCGTGGGACCATCGTGAAGATAATACAAGATGGGCTGACCCTTCTTAGCTAGCGCACTTCGGATCTGGTAAGTTTCCAAAGACCAATTAGGATCCGTAGCTCTTTTGGATCCTCCTTCTAATTCACCCGGTTCATATAGATATCGAACCGTGACATCACCTAATCTCTTTTCCTGGGGGAAGACCGCCCTCGAACTTCTGACGTAGGATTTGTGCTCCACGTGTTTCTTCTTCATGGCATCCCTGGGTTTCATTCCCGTAGCTCTGGCCGCCTCGTTGTTCAAAGCCGCGACGACCTGGGGGAGCCTCTGGGTCCATTCCCTGTTGCGTTTGGAGGGATCTTCCAGCTCTTTCCAATACTGGTAGCCAAAGAGACGCTCGGCCAAGGTCTTATTAAATCTTTCGACGATGCTCTGACCCCTGTGGTACTCAGCTTTGGCTCTCCTAATCTTAGTGTCGTGGTCTTTCAGGGTCTTGGTAACCACGCCCATGAACTCCGTCCCCGCATCCACTTGCAGCAGCTTAGGCCATTTCAAGACGCGCTTATAAATCCTACCTAGGGCTTCTGCGACTTCCCCAGAATCCTTGCTGGTTATGGGTTCGGCGTCCTTGTATCTGCTTGCGATATCGACTACGGTCAAAGCGTACCTATAGGTCTTTCTTCTCACCTTGTCGTGCGGTAAGAAAAGCAAATCCGCCTGATGAACTTCATTAGGGGTATTTACGGTAAAGCTGGGCCTGGGAATGTACTTGGGCACGGGAAGATAAACCTGCCAGAGGGTTTGTTTTCTTAACCAATTCTTAGCCGTTTCTTCTGATACCCTGGCCGCGGTCGCGAGTTTTTTGATAGCTGACGCTCCTTTCCAATAGCCTTCAGGCCCATAGTAAATCCTTTTGAGTTTGTCCTCTACGCGACCCATTATATGAATAGAATCGCGCTTCGCTTGATTCAAGCGAAGGATAGGACAAGATTGATCTTACGTCCGTTAAAATCCACCGTCTTTCCGTCCACTTTAATGGTGATGTTTATGCTTTCTACCAAATGAGACAAGTCATAGCTCAAAGAAATGGGAGTGTATTCTACTGGGTCAAATGGATTACCTTTGGGCAGAAACTTGGACATGAGAGAAGACTTTTCTCCATTGTTGTAACTATTGACCAAGTCGCAATAGACTTCGTAAGAGGATGCGACTTTCCATTTCACGGGTATGGCCGTGTTGGTAATTGCCTTGCCTGAGACACTTAGTAAAGATCCCAATGCATCAGCTTTTCCTAGGGTTACCGAGAAATTGTTAGGAAGATTATGTTTGAAGGTCATTTCGTGTGGTAATCCCGTGGTGAGAGTATAACCGTACTTTGCTAATTCTTTTGCCAGTGTGATTGGGGTGTAATGTCCATTGGGTAGCATTACGCCTTGATAATTGTTAGACCCCGTATGCTCGGTAACCATGCCATTAATTAAATTATACCAAGAATTGTACAAAGAGCAACTTATGAGCCGAACATTACAGGCTTTAATGGGGGGATTCAAATAAGTGGTAAAGTCATTCTTGTCGCTTTCCAAAAAGACGATCATATATTAGACTAAATACGCCAAAGCTACGCCTCCCGCCAGCCCTGCGATTCCTACGAAGACCAACTCATTGTCTTTTTGTTTCTTAGAAAGCTGATAGTAATTCTTAAACTGGGGCTTTCTCAACCCCGTCGATGCCGCGGGGTGTGCCTGTGCATAAAGTTTAAAGGCGTAGTCTGTATTTTCGAAGTTCTTATCCGCCTGCATCTTGTCTTGGTAGTTCTTATCCAACCAATCCCTGTAAGCTTGTCTTTTTTCATTCCAAGCTGCCACGTCCCTTTGATATTTCTCCAGCGCTAAGTCGTGTCTCTTCCTTTCGGCGGCTAAATCTCCGCTGCGATCACCTCTAACTAATCTATCCAAATATTGACCACCATAATTAGCTCCAGTGAATGCTAAAGCTGCAATAACTCCGCCTGCGATTAAACTAGCCATTTATATTACAGGGGACAAGTCCCCTTCTAGAAGTAAGCTACGCTTACTGAGGCAGGTGCTTTTCCTTCCGTAGGTAATCCTTTACCATGATAGCCCCGCCAACGGCAGCGGTCATCTTGGCAAAGTTAGCGAAGCTCTTGCTTGGGTCTTCAGTAAAGTCTTCTTTGAGCACTTTCTTACCTACCCAACCAATACCCGCAACGATGGAAGTAATAATAGCTGCTTCTTCAACAGTTTTCAATAACGCGGTTGACATTATATTACAAAGCGAGAAGGTTATTCCATTACAGGTATTTTGCTTCGGGGCTCCTGCGCCACATGCACGGGTTCTAATTCTACCTTTGGCTTCGTAGCCCGCCATTGTAAGTAAAGACTACCTGCTGCTATGATGACTCCTAACGCGCAGATGACGTACCCAGGATTAATAAAGGATTCCTCTTCTTTTTCCTCCACCTTTTCTTCTTTTTTGGCTTTGTTCTTTTTATTCATCTCCGCGAGCTTCTTTCCGGCAGCGACTCTGCCTGGAGATTTAGCCTTGGTAATCTTCTGCTCCTCTTGGGGCTGCTCTACCTTCGACTCTGGTTCACTCATTTATATCTAAGGACTTGAAGGACTTGATAAGTACTTAAGGACCACTTGACTAAGTACTTGAGGCGACCTGGGCAATTCCCGCGAATGACTTGACTAAGTACTTGAGGCGACTTGATCAGGTACCTCAGCAAGTGCCGCCTGGAAGACCTTTTCGACTTCTCTGTCCTTCTTGAAGTCCTTCCAAGTTGTTCCAAAGGAACCTAGTACCTCCTTCAAGTCGACGTGCTGAGCTACGTGAAGTGCCGCAGAGGCGACTGCCATTAACTTACCGCACTTCAACGACAACCAGCCACAGGTTATTTTAAGTTCTTGGGCGATGACATAGTCCTCACTTATGTCCTTCCGCAGTTGCTCCACGTCGTCTATGGGCAGCGCAAGTCCGAGAAGCTTGGTGGCAAGTCGAATAGCGGAATCTGCTACGGCGTCAGTAGTCTTACTTGCAAGGGCGGCCTCGTACCTCTTATGGAACTTTTTGACTTCCTCTTCTGACAACTTATTAACCTGCTCATGGGTAAGTTCCTTGCCTTTCATTTCTTTACACTTCCCCGAAGACACCAGGATGTTAAGTTGTTCCTTGAGGTTACCTTCGTCTAACTGCGTGGGGACTTCATCTATCAACTGATCAATCTCCATATATGTTAACGGAATACGGAAACCTCAAAGAGAAGATCATCTTGGAATGTTGGTGCGTTTTTAAATGCCGCATGTATTCATGCAACTGTTCCTTGCTTATCTCGCCGCCGTAGTCGCTTAAGATGGTTTCCAGATCAGACTTGCTCGGAGTATAAAATACGACAAGTGAACCTATGTTTTCCCTGAAGGGCTTAGAGACGCTGGTAAGCTGCTGCGAGAGCAACCAAACGCTGATATTGTCATGCCTACCGCTAAAGGCAAGCTTCACTAATTCGGAGGTGCGCCTTTTTACGTCGTCCTCGCAGGCAATGTCATCCAGTATGAGGAGTGTCTGTGTATCTTTAGGGAATTGTTTGTGCCAAAACTTAAGATGTCCAGATAACTCGTTGGGGTCCAAAATATCCACAAAGAAGTCGTCATCTTTCGCGCCTACGCCCGTCCAGGTGCGGTTATTCACGTAGGTGGGGCAAAGCAGCACTATGTAATCGAAGCGGTATCTAAAGGGTCCTAATAGCTGCTCCACGACGAACTGCGTTTTGCCGCAGCCGGTGGGTCCTACTATCAGAGCGTTACAAGGCATGTGATCTGGGTTCATTTATATCCCTCCACTAGAAGCAAATTTATTCCCTGGTATATATGGAGCCTACGGAAGCAGTGCAGAGAATCGTTAACGACATTAAAGATAAGAGAGACACCATTGAAATGCAAAGGGAGGAAATTGATCGCCTTAAAGAGCGCGTGCAGGAGTTGTACGATGAAATGTGCGGTCTGAAGCGCGCAGAACGGTTTGGTGCGTTAGTAACGATGGCAACGTGGGCTAAGGAGTCCGTTAAGGACTTTATGAAATATCCCATGTAGAATGTTGAAGATAAGGTTAAATATTGGTTAAGTGACCCGGAAACTATTTCAAAAGGTACCTAATAATGTTGAGGATAAGGTTAAATATTGGTTAAGGGATGTTAAATGGAGGCTAAGATATAGTTAAGCATATATGGACTGCTTGGTGTGTAAGAGGGTGTTTAGTACCAAACAAAAGCTGCAATACCACGTTTATCGTGGTGTTTGTACGAAGAAGCCTGTTAGTAAGGTTTGTAAGGATTGTAATAAGGAATTCAGTACTGTTCAAAAGATGCAGCAACATCAAGAAAGACGCGTTTGTAGAATCGTCTGTAAGGACTGTAATAAGGAATTCAATACCTCAAAGGAAATGCAGCAACATCTTAAAAGGGGTGTTTGCTGTAAAGTAAGACAGTGTAGTTTCTGTAATAAGATACTTAGTAGTCGTCAGCGTTTACAAACGCATAGGAATAAACATGAGGAAACATACCGATGTCTTTCAAAGAAGTACGATCTAGAAGGAGTGGATTGTTACCAGTGCGGTGATCTTATCAGTCGCTGCGAACATAAAGATGATTACCTAAGGAATAGGATAGACTACCATAGGAAAATAAACCACGCATTTCCTTCTTTCGATCGTGCTGAAGGTGTCCCGTGGACTAACAGGGAATACTGGAGGGGAGTGTGTGAGCAGTGTGGATGTGTCAGAGAAGAGGAGCACATCTTTAACTGTTTATTAACCAAACATTAAACATTATGAGGACATCCTTGGAATAATTTCCAGACCCACTTAACCAATATTTAACCTTATCCTCAACATCCTACGAGGGTTTCTGAGATAGTTTCAGACCTTCCTTAACAAGATAACAACCTCATCCTTAACGTTCTGGGATGGACATATGCTAGCCTACGCAGCTGCATTGGAGGATTCCTAATCGCCCTTTCAATATATGGACTGTATTACGTGCGAACCCCCTGCTGACTGCATCGTTAAAAAAGAGTCGCCGACCCTCATTGTCGACGAACCCCACTTAGATAATGCTGCGCCTAACCACATAGGATCGAAGGAAGGATGCACTTCGCGACGTCAAACGCCCAGCGACCATCCTTCTTCCCATACAACCTCAGATGCGTAAACTCCTGTCCTTCGATGACGTAACGAACGCGATCCGGCGCCCACAGGCTGTACGTGACACCCTCATGCGCCAATAACAACCGTAGCCTGTCAATATCGTCAAAGGCTACATAATTTTTTATTTCGTAGGTAACGCCCTCCTTTAAGTCTCGCCAGTGTATCTGCCTCACAGCCTCAAACGCCATATATTCTATGAAATATCTTTAAGTGCGTCTTTAAGGTGTCTGTGTTCCTAAAGCGCTTGCAGCACCACCTACAAGGCAGGCGAATTCCTCGTGCATACTCCGTGATGGCTCTGCAGATGTCGTCGTAGTCGTTGCTTATCAGCACCTTAAATCCATTTTCCTCGTAGCCGCTTAAGAGGCGGCGCTGATCCTCAGACAATACCCCGTTGCCTTTCGGAGTCTTTAACTCGATGCAGAATCCACGGTATCGCCTGTGAGCATTAAGGATGAGCAGATCAGGTTGACCGCGTTGATATCCTTTCTGCCAGCACTTTATGCGCTTGCCGTCGCTGTCCTGCAGTTCGCCTAGGCCGGGCGTTACGAGCATTTGAGGGTAATACTTGCGAATGTAATCCACCACCTTCTTATGCAGGTCGAATTCGTTTTCTATTTTAAATACCAACTTGTTAGGACTGTTAAAGCGCTTGTCTAATTCGTACTTACCAGTCTTCCTTAGCGCGGGTAGGACTTCCTCGAATACCCAATCTTGTAATTCCACGGCTTTAGGTAGCTTGGAGCTAAATATTAGTTGATACAGGCCAGGCTCTGATATAAATAAGGAACGTGGGTGCATAGTAGAAGCATAACGATTCGTTATGTTCATCTCGCCCAGCCTTTTCTTGTTTTTCTCAGATACGTGGTCGCTAATAGCCTTAGCCGTGTTCTCATAGTCCAACGCAGCAGCCACTTCCTTCGCCTTAAAGTACAAAGTTTCGCCTTGCACTATGCATTGCAGTTTGGTGTTGTTGTTTTCAAAGACGCGTAACATGGTATATTAGACACATTTTTTTTTTCTAGGATTTTGTTAATACGCAACGCTCTTTAGCTGATTCATTTCTACGCTCAGTTGCGCGTCAGACACCACGAAAACGTAGCAGTTTATCTTGTCGCCGTCGCTCGCGGAGGCATTCTTGGTGCGCTTGATCTCTAATGTTATACCATCCTGGGTATTTACTAGACGTAACCCCTGACCATGTAGGTCTTCGTCGTTGGTCGTGCGCATGTCAATCCATAACGCGTACTTATCCTTAAAGAATTCCTCAGGGCTAATTTGGTCGCCAAACTTACGCATTGCCTCCCTGTAAATGTCTGTGGGCTTTATTCCCTGGGAGTAAACCTTGTTTGGGACTCCGTTGACATTCACCCCCACGTTGGTGATGTTGGGGTTATGAAAGGCTTCTGAGTCGCGCTTGCCGGCCTCATAGGGCTTGGCAAACACCAGCATTAACCCCGTGAGACTTCTTCGGGGGAGGTTAATGCTTTGGTTGATAACCTCATCCGTCTTATCCAAGAAGCTAAATGTCTTATACATCACTACGTGGTCGTAAAGGAATGCCTTTCCGGAGCTGTATTCCATGCCAGCGCTACGGGCCAGCTCTTCGCTGTATACCGTTTCGTACTGTAGCTCTAAGTTGGTAATAGAGTATGGGGTTGTCGTGGTAAGTGCAGTGGTCAGCCCACCAATGATGTTATTAGCATCTGCTAAAGTTACTTCAAACTGTAACTCGGATAACTGTCTTGGGTAATACACACCGTGATTTGTGATTACTTCAAAGTCCAGTGGTATGACATACTTGCTACCATAGGCGGTCTTTATTCGCTTTGCGTCTGCTACTGCGGTTTCCCCACTGCCGTCAGTAGGTTGCGTTTTCGTAGGTGTGCGGACCTTACGTAGAATGACACTACCAATTCCTTGTTCTATCCTTTGCGCGCGGTCAAAGGCTGTCAACCATGAGTCTTTGTACGTGGTATACAGATCGTACCTATTTAAGTCCAAAAGGGATTCCCCGGCAAACTTAATCCTCATCTTAGAGACCAAGTTGCGACCCACGTTGTTAACAATAATCCTTTCATCTGTGGGGCTTGACTGTACCGCTAGGTCGAACCTTAAAGCCAAGGTACCGGGTACTAAGACTAGGTTATCCGTTAGACGTGGTACGCCTACGTACAGCGTCTCCCCTGGCTTTGCGCTGCTGGGCGTAAATGTGACCCGGTGAAAGGTGCGTTCTGCTTTCAGTCCGCCAACCTGCTTAGGTAATACGTTGGGGTTTAACTTTGAGCTTATCATATATAATGGAAGTAGAAGGAACGGATTTCGACCCCACCACCGAAGAAGGTCAAGTCGACATTAACGACGAAGAATTTGATGAATGGACTAAAAACGCGGAGGTAAAGCCTTTGTTTTACAACATGGCTTTGGCAAGCAGGTATGGCAGTAGGTGGAGAAGCTTCAAGGCGGCCTTAAGAGTGACTGTCTGTAACGATCAAGCAAAATTCAAAATCCGTGGCAAACTTCGAAAAATCGATTTCGCTCATACTTTCAAGTTAGTTAGGGTAATGTATCCTAAGAATCGCTGTATAGTTGGTTTGATCAAATAACGCTTTATTATGGAGAAAAATGGAATTTTTCAAACACTCCCGAAAACGCCGTTCGCGACAGTAAATTTTGACTTAAATTTCGCGGCTGCTGGAGAAAAAATAAGCAATACTGGGGATTAAAACAACCCATATTCTTGAAGAACAATCTATTGAGTACGATATGCGTGACTTTGGGATCAATTGTACAATTTTAAGATAACAAAATAATTTTATTCGCTAGACGTATGTTTAGAGTATCAAAAAATAGGTCTTACAAAAATATTCATTCTGAATATGCTTAACCTCTCAGTCGCGTGAAACTTCGCTGGTTGATTATTCAGATGTTGGTCTTTCTAGTGATGTAAAGAAATCTTTGGGCAAATGATTGTGTGTCACGCAGTATGTCTTCAAACTTTGGTCAAATTACTCATTTCTGACCTCTGGCCGCTTTCTATAACAGACAAGATACTAGTGTTTATAAGTAAAATATAAACTCAAAAACAAGCCTAAAACACTTTTATAGCCTTAGATAATGTAGCTGTTTAAGAATTCTTACCTGGCAAACTCTGAAACCTGGATTTTTATGAATGTTTTTAGACACAACATCGATCTGGTTTCTTTCATTACCGACTCGAACTTGTCAACGGCCGAGTGCCACAGGGAGCCCAACCTTTCTTGTTGTGGTGCAAAACACAGGAAACCCAGATTGATAAAAAAATCGTTTTAATTTGTTTTAATGATGATGCAAACACACACAATAAAAAATTTCACAACTATTCCAGTAAAACTTACTGAATTACATGATAATCTATAATATGAATGACTAATAAAGTGGGGAAAAACCTGCATTAGAACCTTACTAATCAGTGGTAACAGTTCTAAATTGATTTTAAAGAAGTTGAACCGTATACACTACATGCAATTTTTCTGCTCGGCATGTCATCATAAATGATCACCGGCCTCTAAGGTTCATAATTAGTACCGAACAAATGTATGTGACAGAGGCACCCACGACTGATTCGTCAAAAGACGAATGTCAAAACCTAACCCTCGTGCACGTGTTCACAAAAGCAACCAGGATAGCTTGTTTGTGATAGCAGTTATAGTTGACGTCATTCTCCAGTTGAGACGTGCAATGCCAGACCTGAAATCCGTCAGCTTTAGACAAGATAACGCTACCTGTTATCACAGCTCCGTAACCATACTTGGAGTTCAAAACCTCGCCAGGAAGCACAAAGTGAACGTCGCATGGATTTTTCAGGTCCTCAAGGAGGCAAAAGTCCTTGCGATCGCAAAGCTGCTGTACTGAAGAATCACATGCACACTTATCTAAACTCTGGAAATGACATCACGAGCGCAGTACAGATGAAAACCGCTATGGAATCACATGGTGGCGTACGTGGTCTAAGTGTAGCACTGTGTGGTTTATAGATTCCCGGGACATATCCCACAGAGAAATGGGAAGGCGTAAGCCTTGACAATGATGTTATCTTCAAAAAGCGTAACATTGTGGTTTGGAGAGCATACGGCGTTGGAAAAGGAAAAAAGATACCCAACACGAAATTTGAAACAACGAAGACATCGTCAGCTCTAGCCTTACCCACCCTTAGGAAGATGGAGTATTCTGATGACCAGGTTCCAGATTTCTGCGATGTCATACCTAGACAACGTAGGACATATAAACCAAAGACCACTACAGATTCCCGCAAGGAAAACAGCGATACCGATGATGACACGCTGTTCACCTGTTCCGAAGAAGGATGCGTAAAAACTTTCCAAAGATTTTCATGTTCTGCATCTACTCCAATAAAATCGTGGGTGCCTCTGTCACATACATTTGTTCGGTACTAATTATGAACCTTAGAGGCCGGTGATCATTTATGATGACATGCCGAGCAGAAAAATTACATGTAGTGTATACGGTTCAACTTCTTTAGAATCAATTTAGAACTGTTACCACTGATTAGTAAGGTTCTAATGCAGGTTTTTCCCCACTTTATTAGTCATTCATATTATAGATTATCATGTAATTCAGTAAGTTTTACTGGAATAGTTGTGAAATTTTTTATTGTGTGTGTTTGCATCATCATTAAAACAAATTAAAACGATTTTTTTATCAATCTGGGTTTCCTGTGATTTGCACCACAACAAGAAAGGTTGGGCTCCCTGTGGCACTCGGCCGTTGACAAGTTCGAGTCGGTAATGAAAGAAACCAGATCGATGTTGTGTCTAAAAACATTCATAAAAATCCAGGTTTCAGAGTTTGCCAGGTAAGAATTCTTAAACAGCTACATTATCTAAGGCTATAAAAGTGTTTTAGGCTTGTTTTTGAGTTTATATTTTACTTATAAACACTAGTATCTTGTCTGTTATAGAAAGCGGCCAGAGGTCAGAAATGAGTAATTTGACCAAAGTTTGAAGACATACTGCGTGACACACAATCATTTGCCCAAAGATTTCTTTACATCACTAGAAAGACCAACATCTGAATAATCAACCAGCGAAGTTTCACGCGACTGAGAGGTTAAGCACATTCAGAATGAATATTTTTGTAAGACCTATTTTTTGATACTCTAAACATACGTCTAGCGAATAAAATTATTTTGTTATCTTAAAATTGTACAATTGATCCCAAAGTCACGCATATCGTACTCAATAGATTGTTCTTCAAGAATATGGGTTGTTTTAATCCCCAGTATTGCTTATTTTTTCTCCAGCAGCCGCGAAATTTAAGTCAAAATTTACTGTCGCGAACGGCGTTTTCGGGAGTGTTTGAAAAATTCCATTTTTCTCCATAATAAAGCGTTATTTGATCAAACCAACTATACAGCGATTCTTAGGATACATTACCCTAACTAACTTGAAAGTATGAGCGAAATCGATTTTTCGAAGTTTGCCACGTTTTGCTCGATGGTTACGGACAGTCACTCTTAAATCGCATGTGGCAATCAAAGAACCGCGGCCCCGTTCCTGAGTACTTGGAACTTCGAAACATAAATGAGGAACCCGAACAAGAAACCGTAGAGTGGGCAACGCAAGAGCTAACGCAGCGCTATTCCCGCTTTGAGGCTGATGACGTAAGGCTTACCGAGCGTGGCGGCAGAGTCCTCATAAGCGTCCAAGACCTTAGATTTCCCGACAAGAACCGCTGGACGAAACCACAACCCCTTTTCGACGAAAATGGCGAAATTAGGGGTGACGTGGCGAGATTAAGAGGTTTCCAACTAGCTACCCGGAGTGCGTTAGAAAGGTTGGCAACCCTGAATGAAAAGGTTGCGTTAGAAAAACGCGCCGAGGAACTACAAGAAACGTTGGAAGAAAGGGAAGCAGAATACATGAAACAAAACCGACTACTCCTTGATGTTTAAAAGAGAGAACTTGACGACAAAAATCAGCTAATAGTACAGATGAGAGAACAAAGAGACAATGCCCTACGCGATAGAGACCAAGCCCAAAAGGCCTTCGAGCTCGCCCTGCAAGACCTGGATATGAGCAAGGAGGAAGCTAAAAACTTGCATATCACCATAGCCGGCTCTTTGGAGGAACGGCGGCAGTTGGTTGCCGAAATCGATACTAAAGAAGAGCAAATCCGTCAAAGAGATCAGACCATCGAAGACTTGGAAAGACAAATAGAGCGGCAGCAGGAAATAATCAACGACCAGACTCGTCCCGAAGAGGAAAGGGAGGCAGCCCAAAGGGAAGTAGAAACCCTTCAGGAAAGGGTTGCGGAATTACAGGCACAAAAGGAAAACTTGGAAAAGGAGTTGGGGCTTACCACCAAGGAAAAGGTAAAAAGAGCTCTGTTGAAGTATGGTCTTCCGCTGGCATTTGCGGTCGCTATTTCAAGCGTAGTAGGAGTCATCCTTAACGCGCTTAAGGCTACGGGCGCAGGCGTAAATAAATTAGGTAAAGGGCTAACGGACTTGGGAAAAAAGATGGCAGCCGGTCTTCCTGGGCTGCTTGGTAGTGTTCTTGGCCTGGCACTTAGGGCCGGCGGCGAACTGTTGAAGTTCGTGGGGAATAACATTTGGATATTAGTTGTAGCTATTGGGGTGGTCCTCCTGAAGAAGATGAAGGCTTAGCCTTCTCATTGGACGGTGCCCTGCTTTGAGGATAATGAAAGACGGTATTAGCGCCGCCCTGGTAATTTGGAACCAACGGCAACACACTCATGGTAGAAATGGGCTTATGACTCCAGGCTGTATTAGCGGGCCTGCGACCTATGCGATTTATCCCAAACTTGCCGTCATCAGAAGTGACTTGCAACTTAGCATATTTACAATTGGCTAGCATATGAAAAGTCACTGGCGTTAGGTCTTCAGTGGACCCAGTGTAGGGCTCCATCGAAAAATGGGTAACTTTCCTGGTGTTCGTTGAAGTTCGATAAGGAAGCAGGGGCTCATTATTCTCATCGATAAGCCTAAACCCCACATTCGCATGCGTGTTCGCATTAATGCTAATAGTGCAAATGACCAATGCAGTTCCCCCAACTTCAACCCACAGTCCAACGTCATGCCAGGCGCCGTTGTCATATCCCTCTTCATCTAAGCGGTGGGCATAGCGCGTTTCCCTCACGTATGGATTCATATATTTAAAGGCTCATTACCGTCAAAGTGCTGATGGTCATGTGGTTATAGACAGTATCCCTTTGATTTTCTATGCTATTTATGCAAACGCTCCCGGAGTCATCTATGCGCATTTGCAGCTTCACTTTCCCGTGGCAGTCGGCGACCATATGAAAAGTCCAAACGGAAAGATTCTCAGAGCTATTCGTTGGCGGCTCTACTGAGAAATGCGTAGGCTCTCTGTTGTTCGTCTTCGCGCGCATGGGCTGTAATACTCCATTGTCGTCGCAGAAACGAAATCCTATGTTCGCACTGCTAACGGCCCCCAAAGAAATACTGCATAATATCAACTTCTTTCCGGAGTAGTTCAGGTCTACGGACATCCCCGTGACATCAACCCAAGATGCCTGGGTGTATTTTTTCTCGCCTGTGTAAGTCGTATAGACACAATCTACTCCAGCTACGTAGGGGTTGTTCATCGCCATATATAATAACTCAGACCAATGCTTGCGGTAGCCAAGCCGGCTTTTAGTAAGTTATGGTCATATTCCTCAGGTATCGTAGGCAGGGCCTTCTTTGATGGTTTCTTAACTACGGGTAGCTTCGTTTCGTGTACCTTCTTTGGCTTATCTATGAAGTGAGGAATGCCCTTGGTCATGTCAGAGTTCACGTCATTCACCCCAAACTTCATGTCTTCCGTTGCTCGCTGCAGCTTGTTGTTGTAACCCACAACGGAATTGGTGTTAATAACCAAGTTACTTGGCATTAACCAACAACCAGGACTCAAGGCATAATCTAGCCGCACTTTAGATTGCTGCACCGCTAATTGATATCTCTGCACCGACTTGGATATGTCATTTTCTATTATTGCGGACTCAAACAGGGTTAGGAATTCTTGTTGCGTTTCCTGTGAAGCGCCTTGGGATCCAACAATGGGGCTGCGGGTATTTACCTGCGCTCCTAAGATGCAGTAGACGAATGCTTCAATGCTGCGGTTAATTCGAGCTAGGTTTTTTAGGCCTTTTCCTTTTAATAATACGAATGGATCCCAAGGACTGGGGTAAATCGTCTCAATCCTATCGATCAGCGTAACGTCATTCTTACGACCACCCAAGTCGTAAAACTTTAGGACCCCGGGGTATTTTTGATGATACATGTCTGCCGGACGCACGCCGTCAACATGCCAAGCATAAATAATGCCCAAGCCATGCGTGGCGCCCTCCCGATAACGAAAGTCTTTTTGCTGCGGCTTAAACTCATTCATTAGCCTTTCTAGGGCGGCAGAATCGTAGGGGTTATCCATTCGATTGAATGACTTCTCCCCTGGCAGGGGCGCTCTCAGCTCCTTCAATATGCGCCGCATAGTAAAGGCAACGTGGAACCTTAGAAAGGCAATGTTGAACTTATCCGCGGCAACCCCGCAGCCCTTCGTAGCCGCCCAGACGGCAAAGTTTAACTGCTGCGGCCAGTACTTAAAGTTAGGTCCCCTTAACCATTCGTGGGCTTCTTTTCCTGAAGTGTGCTTAAGGTTAAAATCCTTAAAGATATCCCTTATTACTACGTCAAAGGTTTGCTTACCCACTGGAATCTTTAAATGCGTTACTATTTTATCAAAGTTGTTTACACCACCTTCAGCATCGTAAAATGGGTAATCCTGGTTGGTTATTAATAGATTCTCCGGGAAATTAGGCTGTACCTCCTTTGTTATCGACAAAGGCTGCTCGCTTACCTTCTTCATTATTTTTGGTTTCAAATCCTCATTGCTGTACATTCTGGAGCCGTTGAAGTAAATCCCATCGGGTCTTCTTTCAAACTTACTGGCGTCTGCATGCGGAAACATCTTCCTAAAGGCCCTCCAGTTGGCATAATCCCTGTTGTCATGATGTGGCTGCTCCTCAATATCATTCCCAAAAGCGTCGTACATTAGTATATATAATGGATGTTATACCATCAGCACCTAAGATGTACCCAGATGTTCCAAACTACCATACTACGGCGCCCATTGTGGGTCCTAACGAACTAAACGCTGAAAACTTCAGGCTCAATAAAGCAAACTTAATCCTGGCTTACTTAGAAGGGCAGACAAAACACTACGAAAAAGTCCGAAAAAAGTACGTCAGAGCCCGGAGTACGCTACATAAAATTGCGATAACTTCAGGATCCATATCCGTTGTGTTAACGGGCTCCGGCGTTGCTACTTCGCTTACTGGACCGGGAATAATTGTTGGAGTTCCTTTGGCCGGCGTTGGGGCAGCCTGTGGTATCATTTCGGCTGTTGCTACGGGCATTATGAAACAGTTGTCAAGCAAAATATCCAAGCATGACACGACAATAGCTCTGTCAAGGGCTAAAGTAAATACAATTACCGATCTTGTCTCAAAGGCATTGCGTGACAGAAAGATAGACGACGTAGAATTCTCGCTTATCTTAGCCGAAGAAGACAAATACGAGAAATTAAAGTCGGACATAAGGAATAAAAAAACAGTCGTAAAAGATCTTTCCGAGGAATCTCGCAAAAAGATCTACCAGGAGGCAAAAGAAGAGCTTCAAAGAAAGCTTGCTCAGTAAATATTTGCTTTAAAAAAAGCGAGACAGGATTCTATTTACATATCGAACGCCGGCTGTCTGGAAATTACGCGTAATATTTATGCTATTCGCTCATCTTATGCCATAAGATTCACTATCTTCTCGGAATCCATCCTAACAATGGGTGGTCGGGGTCTATTTTGTAAAATATTTCATAAATTACGTCAGGGTAATAAGGAATATCCTTATCCAGCCGACAAAACATCCACTCGGCTTTTGTCATATCAGAAACCCCGGGAATAGACTTACCGGTAATTTCAGACAAAAGATAGGGAATAGCTTTGTAATATTTCCCCAGTTTTAATTTTTTCAGCGTTTTCCGCAGACTTTGCGGGGTTGGCTCTTCTAAGTGGTCTATGATTTTCTTCTTTACTTCGTTGTCTAAATATACCGGTCGATAACCTTGGATATGACTCATCCAGTCCCTAAAGTATTTTATTCTCTTATAAGGTGTTTTCTTACGACCTCCATTAGCGTAATATTGCTCTCTGGTAGCATTTGGTACGGCATTACGAATATTCTTACCACACTCGTAACACTGTGCTGACGTGTCGTCTTCTATTTGCATTTTCTTACCACAACAAACAAGCTTTCTTGGCGGTGGGATAACAAACTTGGGTTTCAAGCACTTTACACAGAAGTCATAAACAAACTCTTTACATTCATGCATATATAGAATAAATATTTTGACTTTTTAGTAATACAGGGCACGGGTAACCCCCGCCAGCCTTCCTTTGAATTTCGCACTTCATAATATATGTTAGCATATTTAATGGAATTCGTTGGTGGCCGTATTCACGGTCTCAAATGGGTCGTGGATGGCGGGAAGATCCCGTAATCTCTTGGTGGAATAACCCCGGGCCACGTTGCTCTCAAAACCCGAATGAAACCGGGGCGTATGCTTTTAAGGCGGGTCATTTCGGGGTGGCGTGTGAGTTGGGACCCCCAACCCCTATACTACTGTCCCATAACAGCCGTCGCTTTCCTGTCGCTCTCTCGCTTTCACCAAACTCACAAAAGTTGCAGTCGTTGTGTTTTTTACTAGATTTTAGACGTATTTTCCAATATGTAATTGAATTTTAATCTAGAGGTGTTTCAGTTATATTTCCAATTTAGTACAAGTCTTTTTAATTCAACTTTTTATACGAGTTTTGTGAGCTTTTGATAAAAGAAAATGTCAAGAAAGTGCTTTCTACTTTATCTCCTAATATCCCAGCTTTGAGTAAAGAGCAAGACAAATCCTTAAGTTTTTTCTTACCGGGAAAAGATACACCGTTCTCATAATGGCTGACAAGTGCACGAAAACGAGATCAACCAGTCATTAGTTTACAATAGAAGAAATAAAAGCACATGAAATGCGTTCATAGAATGAAAGTAAAGAAAAGTATAGAAATTGACTTTTTGTTTTGACCTGAATTCGCGCTATCCACCTTTATTTTGAATGAGGAGCCTTGTTCAGCCTTGCAAGTTGACTAGATGGCCTCGTTTTGGTGCGCTTGTCAGCCATTATGAGAACGGTGTATACACTACTTCTTTGGCCAACAGGACACGGCAAATCGTTAATTTATATAAATATCAAATGGCTGTGCTAATAACAGAGGAGATGAAGACTAAAGTTCGTCCAACTATCGTTGTGATTTCTCCACTAAATGCCCTTATCAATGACTAGTTCGTCTAACAGAGAACAAAATGAATTTTCTTTACAAGAGCTAGATGGTAATAACGAGTTTCTTGCTGTGGCATTGTTTCTGGTTTTCGCCGTGGTTCCTACTGGGCTTTCCTTCGCCAATCGTTTTGTGTTTGCATGTGATCCCACTGCTCTCTTCTTTTCAATAGCTTCAACTTTTCTGTATTATGTTTTGCATATTCGTCTTTTGAGAATGTCAGTTGTGATAACAATGATTGCAATGATTTCAATAAATCACCATGCGAAAGACAGCAAAAACTGCTGCTCGGTGGCAGGAAAATACCACACACACACACACACACAAAACAATTAGAAGAAGTACTTGGACGAATATAGTTTTCGTGGGAGCTTTTGGAGAATAATTATTTAATTTGAAAGGGGAATTAGGCGGAGTTACCGACATTTTGCTTATATTTTCCCATTTTTAGCTCGTGAAGAGCTATTGGGGTGGCTAGATTTCGTATTTTTCGGATAACGCTTCTCAGCCAATTCCTGATTCGCCCGGACTAGTGTGGACGGTAGGCCTAACCGAATAAATAAAACTTCGGATTCATATTTGTCCGGCATAGTGTCAAAATATCAAAATAATATTAATATCTTAAATATATTACTTATTAAGAGAGAATTCTTTTCGTAATCAAGCGGTAAGCGCCTAAAACTATCTTCTTGAAAAAAGGCTGTTGTGCAAGGCTAAAATATTGTTATTAGAAAGTTTAACTTGTTTGGAAGTGGAGATGGCCGATGAAAGTGGAATCAAAGTGTTAAACCCAAAGCAAAAATTTGACTCGAAAATGAGGTTTAGGTCTTCATTTGCTTATTTCCCATACATTTTCTATTAAAAAGCCTGACAAAGCTACATTCTAACACAAATACAACAAAACATCTTTGTACAATTGAAAATACCGCTTCAAACAAGCATTTTATCATAGTACATCAGTTTCTAACTGTTAAAAAAAAGGTTTTGAGTGTTAACCCAAAACGAAAATTGGGAGGCAAAACTCATACGAAATTGTTTGGCGCTTTTTGTCATTATTGCTCGTTATTGAAAAAAATTCCTCTTAAGTTTGAGGCCTGGGTCTTTCTCTATATCTCACACTGAATAAACTCAAAAAAGAAAAAAAAGAAACACATCACAGCATTTATTAATGAAAAACCATCTCAACTAACAATGTCCAATATATAAATCTCTAACGAAGTTTATTATTAACTTTTGCAATTGAAAAAAGTCACATTTATAATCACACAAAATTACGAAACTCAAAGAATGTGTAAACATTGAATAAAAAGTCACTTAATCAAAAAATCTTGAAAAGGAATATACAGGACACCCACCATAGAATAATATCTAATAATAAGTAATGGGTTATTTATAGTTAATAATTATGAATTCACAAATAAACTGTATAAGATAGAAGATCGAGGCTGGTTATATTGAAATAAGTGTTACTTTCTTCATGCAAATTCAGAATTAATTCAAAACCAAAAAAAACACACAAGCACAATTAATTCATTTTAAAAAATCACACACATTTCAACTACCTCTCTAACGAATTTAATAATTAAAAATGTCCGCTCATCAACAGGATTGGCTTCATAGCTCAGTTGGTAGTCTGTAAGTGTGTGTAAATGTGTGTAAATGTGTGTAAGTGTGTGTAAGTGTGTGTAAGTGTGTGTAAGTGTGTGTAAGTGTGTGTAAGTGTGTGTAAGTGTGTGTAAGTGTGTGTAAGTGTGTGTAAGTGTGTGTAAGGTGTGTGTAAGTGTGTGTAAGTGTGTGTAAGTGTGTGTAAGTGTGTGTAAGTGTGTGTAAGTGATGTGTAAGTGTGTGTAAGTGTGTAAGTGTGTGTAAGTGTGTGTAAGTGTGTGTAAGTGTGTGTAAGAGTGTGTAAGTGTGTGTAAGTGTGTGTAAGTGTGTGTAAGTGTGTGTAAGTGTGTGTAAGTGTGTGTAAGTGTGTGTAAGTGTGTGTAAGTGTGTGTAAGTGTGTGTAAGTGTGTGTAAGTGTGTTGTAAGTGTGTTGTAATGTGTGTAATGTGTGTGAAAGTATGTGTAAGTGTGTGTAAGTGTGTGTAAGTGTGTGTAAGTGTGTGTAAGTGTGTGTGTAAGTGTGTGTAAGTGTGTGTAAGTGTGTTTAAATTGTGTAAGAGTGTGTAAGTGTGTGTAAGTGTGTGTAAGTGTGTGTAAGTGTGTGTAAGTGTGTGTAAGTGTGTGTAAGTGTGTGTAAGTGTGTGTAAGTGTGTGTAAGTGTGTGTAAGTGTGTGTAAGTGGTGTAAGTGTGTGTACAAGTGTGTGTAATTGTGTAATTGTGTGTAAGTGTGTGTAAGTGTGTGTAATTGTATGTATGTGTGTGTAAGCTTATGTAAGTGAGTGTAAGTGTGTGTATGTGTGTGTAAATGTCTGTTAGTGTGTGTAAGTGTGTGTAAGTGTAATTAGGTGTGTGTAAGTTCGTGTGTATGTGTGTGTAATTGTGTAATTGTGTGTAAGTGTGTGTAAGTGTGTGTAAGTGTGTGTAAGTGTGTGTAAGTGTGTGTAATTGTATGTATGTGTGTGTAAGCTTGTGTAAGTGAGTGTAAGTGTGTGTATGTGTGTGTAAATGTCTGTTAGTCTGTGTAAGTGGGTTAAGTGTAAGTAGGTGTGTGTAAGTGCGTAAAGAAAAAGTAAACATTGAACGCCGGAAAAGTCATTGATTGAAACACATCTTGAGAAATTCATAAGCCACCTATAATTATTTACCAATTAACTAAAGGCCATTTAATAATTTAAAATTCGAGATAGAGACCGCACAATATATAGATAATTTATGGGGCTCGCAATATATATTGGAAACGTTTTCGTCTTCTTTTTCCACAAAAACAAAAACAAAAAAACAAAAGTTTTGCAACATCAAAACGGCTGCTGTATTACCCTGAAATGTAATGACACCAATAATTGTAATACCCACCATAAATGTAATGACAGTCAACCATAAATGTAATAATCGACCCCACCATAAATGTAATAAAATTTAACCATAAAAGTAATAATCAAAACCCACCATAAATGTAATACCCCTCCAACCATAATTGTAATAACCAAGTATTCCGGAGAGTCAAATAAAGTTTTCAATCAACAAATATGAAAAATATACATAAAAAATTATTAGAATCATTATTGCTACAATTTTGTGGTTCTACTATATTATTATTATTATTAATATTGTTTTTTAATTATTATCATTATTATAATAATTATATATATTTTTTATTGTTTTGTACACAGTAATTATGTAACTCATCCCATGGGCTGCGATAAAATTTTCAGTAAAAATCTAAATCCCGGGTCGTCCAAGAGAACAAGAGATCCGGGCGCCCTGGTTAACGACACCCGAGAGGAGGAAGGTAGGCCCAGAAATGCCAAGTGTTCTCAAGGAGGAGTATGTTTTTGTTGAGTGAAAAACAAAACTTAACCTCGGAAGATCGTAACAACACAGTTACTCCAGAAATTTTAAACTTTGATATATCTAAGTACCTTGGCTGGTATTGTCCGCCTTGGCACGTTGGGACGCAGGGAGCCGCGCATGCGTGGCCGCTATCGTTGTTTGCCTAAAATCCTCTGGAGCTAATTTTTCGTTGTATTCTATCACGGATTTTTACTTAGAGGCGTTCAAGTCATAATCCAACAGATGGTAGTTTTCAGCCAATTGCAAATGCCAATTGTCTGAATCTGCGGTTCCGACCGTACCGAACAGAATTACTGTGCAGCAACACTTCATCAGTAGGGTAAAACTAACCTGCCTCACGACGGTCTAAACCCAGCTCACGTTTTTTATTAGTGGGTGAACAATCCAACACTTGGCGAATTCTGCTTTGCAATGATAGGAAGAGCCGACTTTGTAGGATCAAAAAACAACGTCGCTATGAACGTTAATCGATGCCACAAGCCAGTTATCCCTGTGCCAACTTTTCTGAAACCTCTAACTTAAAACTCCTAAAGACTAAAGGATTGATAGGCCATGCTTTTACAGTTTGTATTCATACCGAAAATCAAAATCAAGTGAGCTTTAACCCTTTTGTTCTACATGAGATTTCTGTTCTCATTGAGTTCACCTTAGGACACCTTGCGTTATCAATTGACAGATGTCCCTCCCCCGCCAAACACCCAGCCTGACAGTGTCTTCGAGAGACCTTAAATCCAGAACGTCAGCCTTGCGGTTCGTCTCCACTTCATCCAATAAGTAAAATTGATCCTCCTTAAAGTATTTAAGTTGTGTTCATTCCAATTACAAGACTTAGAAAAGCCACGTCTTGTTATTTCTTGTCAGGCTCCATCTCAATACTATCAACAGTTAAGATCATACGTAGTCTTTAGCCGTGTGAACCCAAAATCCAAACTTGCCCTCCAATGGATCCTCCTGAAAGGTTTTCAATAGTGCACATTCCAATTGCAAGACCCATGGGCTGAGTTACATAATTATGTGCAAACAATAAAAAGATTTATAGTTATAACAATAATGATAATAATCAAAAAACAAAATTAATAATAATAATAATATGGTAGCAACATGAAATTGTAGCAATAATAATTCTAACAAATATTTATGTATATTTTTTATATTTGTTCATTGAACACTTTGTTTGACTCTCCGGAATACTTGGTTATTCAATTTATGGTTGGGGGGGTTGGGTTTTGACACACACTTACACATACTTACACACACTTTCACCCACTACACACATTTACACACACTTACACACACTTTCACACACTTACATACACTTACAAACCCTTTCACACACTTACACACACTTGTACACACATTTATACACACTTACACACACTTAAACACATTTACAAACACTTACACAACTTACCCACACTTACCACATTTACACCCTTTCCACACAACTTTCACACACTTTCACACACGTACACACACTTACAAACCCCTTTCACACCCTTACACACACTTGTACACACATTTATACACAACTTACACAAGTTACACACATTTACACACATTACACACACTTACACACACTTACACACCACTTACACACACTTATCAACACACTTCACCACTTACACACACTTACTACCTCTCTCACAACATTACCATACATTCACACTCACTATACACGCAAAACCCGACTACACACACTTACACACACTTACACACACTTACACACCTTACACACACTTACACACACGTCCACACTTAACACACACTACACACACTTCAACACTTAACACACACTTACACACACTTACACACACTTACACAACTACACACACTTACACCCCTTACACGCATTTTTACACCACTACACTACTTTACACACACTTACACACACTTCCACACACTTCACACACTTACACACACACACACACACACACACTTCACACACACACACACACACTTTCACACACACACACTTCACACACACACACTTTCACACACACAAACACCACACTTACACACACACACACACACACCACACACACTCAACACACACACACACACTTTCACACACCACACAACACACACACACTTTCACACACTTTCACACACACACACTTACACACAAACCACTTTCACACACACACACACACACATTTCACACACACACTTACACACACACACACACTTCACACACACACACACACTTACACAAACCACCCAACACTTTACACACACACACACACACACACACTTTCACACACACACACACACTTACACACACTTTCACACACACTTCACACACGACACACAACACACACACACACACTTACACACAACACACACACACACACACACACACACACACACACACACACACTTCACACACACACACACACACACACTTACACACAACACACACACACACACACACACACACACACACACACACACTTACACACACTTACACACACTTACACACACTTACACACACTTACAACACACGGACACACACTTACACACACACACACACACACACACTTACACACACACACAACACACTTACACACACACACACACACACACACACTTACACACTTACACACACTTACACACACTTACACACACACACCACTTACACACACACACACTTACACACACACACACACACACACTTACACACACTTACACACACTTACACACACACACACACACACTTACACACACTTACACACACTTACACACACTTACACACACACACACTTACACACACACACACCACACACACACTTACACACACACACTTACAAACACACACTCACACACACACACGACACACACACACTTACCCACTTACACACCACTTACACACACACTTACACACACTTACACACACTTACACACACTCTACCCTTAACACTACACACACTTACACACACTTACACGCTCTCTCATAAAATTACACATACATTCACACTCCCTTACACACACATACACACACATACACACAAAATTATACACATTTACACACACAGATACACAAAATATACACACTTAGACACACTTACACACAAAATTATACACACACGTACATACTCTAATGGGAAATGTGAGACCGTCGTGAGGCAGGTTAGTTTCAGCCTACTGATGAAGTGTTGTTGCAATAGTAATTCTGCTCAGTACGATTGGAACCACAGATTCAGACAATAGGCGACTTGCACTAAGAGATCACGTGATCAAATCCGCCATTGTGGCTGGCTTTCTACAGGACACACTTACTCACACATACACACAAAATTATACACACACGTACATACTCTAATAGAAATGTGAGCTGGGTTTAGACCGTCGTGAGGCAGGTTAGTTTCAACCTACTGATGAATTGTTGTTGCAATAGTAATTCTGCTTAGTACGGTCGGAACCACAGATTCAGACAATAGGCGACTTGCACTAAGAGATCACGTGGTCAAATCGGCCATTGTGTCTGGCATTCTACAGGATTTTTGCTATGCGACAACACAAAACGATTGGCGAAGGAAAGCCCAGTAAGAATCACGACGAAAACCAGAAACAATATCACAGCAAGAAACTCGTTATTACCATCTAGCTCTTGTAAAGAAAATTCATTTTGTTTTCTGTTAGACGAACTAGTCATTGATAAGGGCATTTAGTGGAGAAATCACAACGATAGTTGGACGAACTTTAGTCTTCATCTCCTCTGTTATTAGCACAGCCATTTGATAAATTAACGGTTTGCCGTGTCCTGTTGGCCAAACCACCAGTGTATACACCGTTCTCATAAAGGCTGACAAGCGCACCAAAACGACTCCATCTAGTCAACTAGCAAGGCTGAACAAGGCTCCTCATTCAAAATAAAGGTGGATAGCGCGAATTCAGGTCAAAACAAAAAGTCAATTTCTATACTTTTCTTTACTTTCATTCTATAAACGCATTTCATGTGCTTTTATTTCTTCTATTGTAAACTAATGACTGGTTGATCTCGTTTTCGTGCACTTGTCAGCCATTATGGGAACGGTGTATCTTTTCCCGACAAGAAAAAACTTAAGGATTTGTCTTGCTCTTTACTCAAAGCTGGGATATTAGGAGATAAAGTTGAAAGCACTTTCTTGACATTTTCTTTTATCAAAAGCTCACAAAACTCGTATAAAAAGTTGAATTAAAAAAACTTTTACTAAATTGGAAATATAACTGAAACACCTTTAGATTAAAAATTCAATTATAAATTGGAAAATACGTCTAAAATCTAGTAAAAAACACAACGACTGCAACTTTTGTGACTTTGATGAAAGCGAGAGAACTACAGGAAAGCCACGGCTGTTATGGGACGGTGTGTTAATGTTTACATAATAAGCCTGGACTTCATGTTTGTAAAAGCGCGCGGTTACTAAGTATCCGTCCAGAATTTTAGACGGGCAGCAAACACGTCCTTGCAGAGGTTTCTTTTCCTTTCTCGCCAGAGAGGGAGAAATAAAAAATCTCTGCCAAGCAGGGTACTTAACTGTCAATGTTACCGTGAATATGTTAGCAAAACTGAAAATAGACGTCCTTTCTAAGGAAATGGAAAAGAATTGACTTGAAATGATAAAAGTCTATATGTTAAGTGTATGCTACATCGAGTGTATAAGCAGATTAAAAAATCTGTCTCAGTTGGGTTCTCGCGGGACTCGAACCAGAGGCAGAACTGAGGCAGATTTTTTAATCTGCTTATACACTCGATGTAGCATACACTTAACATATAGATCTTTACCGAGTGACAAAAACACATTTCATGATAAAAGTCGTTTATAAAAATAAATAAATAAATATAAAAAAGATCTAGATCTAGAGCAAAAAGAGAAGAGAAGAAGAAAAAAAATACTCTTGATACGGTGGGGATCGAACCCACGTCCACCAACTATAATTAGATAACTAATTCCAAAATATAGAAGGAAAAAAATAGTGCCTTCATGCCATACCCCGAGACATCCGCTGGGTCATCGTATGGACTTCGGACATGACGGCGATTAAGTCCCTCTGCCCTTGGGTGTACGGATTACGCAGTATAGTGTTCTAGCCGAAGCATCAGGGGAGAGACTAGCCGGCCCCCAGACCATATCTACAACTAATCCCTTGCACTCTGCCACGCACTGGCACGGTGATTTGAAGTGGAAAATAATCTAGTCTATCTGGTGCTTTGTTTTCATTGCTATTGTTGTGCTAATTTCTTAAATCGTGGCCTAGTGGAAAAAACTAGGGCTAACAAGACACTGTGAGTCAAGCACGGTTGGTTGAGATTAGTACTTGGATGGGTGACCTAAAATTTATAGTTACCCAACTCTGTTTTTGGAATTTTTTTTATTTTTATTTCATTGATTGAATTTGAAATCTTTAAAGCCTCGAAACGTAATGTTGATGGATACAGGCGAGGAAAATTTAATTACGGTCACACTTTGATGGCTTTCTCTCGGTTTCAATCAAAAACACGAAGCCACATTCCAGCCAATCATGATACTTCATTCTGTATGCACCATTACAAACCCCAACATTAAAAATTATTATCATTATATAAATATTAAATTATTATTAGAGCAGACGCCTGGAATGTATACGACTGAATGATGAAACTCAAACCAGCAAGCTTTTGATGTCAAATAATAACATAAGGGAGTGGAGGTATTCGACTCATGTGTACCCACCCCTCCACTGATGGGGCAAGTTATTCTCCAAACTCTTCCTCATTGTTGGTGCTTACGATATCTCTTGCCGTAACATCCCGAATCGCCTTCTTTGTTTACATTCTCGCATAGCTACAATCCTGTAGAATGCCAGCCACAACGCCAGATTTGATCACGCGACCTCGTAGGGCAAGTCGCCTATTGGCATTTGCACTTGGCTGAAAAACTACCATCTGTTGGATTATGACTGAACGCCTCTAAGTAAAAATCCGTGCTAGAACGCAACGATAATGAGCTCCACAGGATTTTAGGCGAACAACGTGCCAAGACGGACAATACCCGCCAAGTTACTTAAATATATCAAAATTTTAAAATTTCTGGAGTTTTTCACTCAACAAATACATACTCCTCCTTGAGAAATATACACTCATGTCATCCAGGGTTAGAATTAAAAGGGGGCAATACTGTAACCGTGCTGAAAATGAAAGCAAATGATCGGAATTCGGATGTTGCACACCGATAACACTATTTAACACAAAACATTGGAATCATTGGGCAATGTTTTACAGCATTACCCTTTTTGACACTAACCCTAACTCTAACACTAACTCTTGTTCAGGAATAAAGACTTTTTTGTATTACTTTATTCATTTAGATTTACATAGATTTACATAGATTTTTACTGAAAATTTTATCGCAGCCCATGGGATGCGTTACATAATTACTGTGTACAAAACAATAAAATATATATATAATTATTATAATAATCATAATAACTAAAAAACAAAATTAATAATAATAATAATATAGTAGCAACATGAAATTGTAGCAATAATAATTCTAACAAATATTTATGTATATTTTTGTATTTGTTGATTGAACACTTTGTTTGACTCACCGGAATACTTGCTTATTCAATTTATGGTTGGAGGGGTTGGGTTTTGACACACACTTACAAACACATAGAAACACTTTCAAACACAAACACAAACTTACACACACTTAAGCACACTTAAACACACTTACACACACTTACACACACTTACACGCACCTACTTACACTTACCCACACTTACCACACACTTACACACACTTACACACACTTACAAAACTTACACACACTTACACACACTTACACACACTTACACACACTTACACTTACTTACACACACTTACACACACTTACACACACTTACACACACTTACACACACTTACACACACTTACACACACTTACATACACACACTTACACACACGTACACACACTTACACACACTTACACACACTACACACACTTACACACACTTACACACACTTACACACACTTACACACACTTACACACACTTACACACACTTACACACACTTACACACACTTACACACACTTACACACACTTACACACACTTACACACAAAATTATACACACTTATACACAATTAACACACATACACACAAAATTATAAACACATACACACACTTACGTACATTTACACACATATACACACAAAATTATACACACTTACACACAATTACACATACACATAAAATTATACACACACGTACATACTGTAATAGGAAATGTGAGCTGGGTTTAGATCTTCGTGAGGCAAGTTAGTTGCGGCCTACTGATGAAGTGTTGTTGCAATAGTAATTCTGCTCACTACGGTTGGAACCACAGATTCAGACAATAGGCGACTTGCACTAAGAGATCACGTGATCAAATCGGCCATTGTGGCTGGCATTCTACAGGATTTTTGCTATGCGACAACGCAAAACGATTGCCGAAGGATAGCCCAGTAAGAATCACGACGAAAACCAGAAACAATACCACAGCAAGAAACTCGTTATTACCATCTAGCTCTTGTAAAGAAAATTCATTTTGTTTTCTGTTAGACGAACTAGTCATTGATAAGGGCATTTAGTGGAGAAATCACAACGATAGTTGGACGAACTTTAGTCTTCATCTCCTCTGTTACTAGCACAGCCATTTGATAAATTAACGATTTGCCATGTCCTGTTGGCCAAACCACCAGTGTATACACCGTTATCATAATGGCTGACAAGCGCACCAATACGAGGCCATCTAGTCAACTAGCAAGGCTGAGCAAGGCTGCTCATTCAAAATAAAGGTGGATAGCGCGAATTCAGTTCAAAACAAAAAGTCAATTTCTATACTTTTCTTTACTTTCATTCTATGAACGCATTTCATGTGCTTTTATTACTTCTATTGTAAACTAATGACTGGTTGACCTCGTTTTCGCGCATTTGTCACCCACGTCCACCAACTTTAATTAGATGACTAATTTCAAAATACAGAAGAAAAAAAAAATAGTGCCTTCATGCCATACCCCGAGACATCCGCTGGATCATCGTATGGACTTCGGACATGACGGCGATTAAGTCCCTCTGCCCTTGGGTGTACGGATTACGCAGTATAGTGTTCTAGCCGAAGCATCAGGGGAGAGACTAGCCGGCCCCCAGACCATATCTACAACTAATCCCTTGCACTCTGCCACGCACTGGCACGGTGATTTGAAGTGGAAAATAATCTAGTCTATCTGGTGCTTTGTTGTCATGGCTATTGTTGTGCTAATTTCTTAAATCGTGGCCTAGTGGAAAAAACTTGGGCTAACAAGACACTGTGAGTCAAGCACGGTTGGTTGAGATTAGTACTTGGATGGGTGACCTAAAATTTATAGTTACCCAACTCTGTTTTTGGAATTTTTTTTATTTTTATTTCATTGATTGAATTTGAAATCTTTAAAGCCTCGAAACGTAATGTTGATGGATACAAGCGAGGAAAATTTAATTACGGTCACACTTTGATGGCTTTCTCTCGGTTTCAATCAAAAACACGAAGCCGCATTCCAGCCAATCATGATACTTCATTCCGTATACACCCTTACAAACCCCAACATTAAAAATTGTTATCATTATATAAAAATTAAATTATTATTAGAGCAGACGCCTCGAATGTATACGACTGAATGATCAAGCTCTGATGGGGCAAGTTATTCTCCAAACTCTTCCTCATTGTTGGTGCTTACGATATCTCTTGCCGTAACATCCCGAATCGCCTTCTTTGTTTACATTCTCGCATAGCTACAATCCTGTAGAATGCCAGCCACAACGCCAGATTTGATCACGCGACCTCGTAGGGCAAGTCGCCTATTGGCATTTGCACTTGGCTGAAAAACTACCATCTGTTGGATTATGACTGAACGCCTCTAAGTAAAAATCCGTGCTAGAAAGCAACGATAATGAGCTCCACAGGATTTTAGGCGAACAACGTGCCAAGACGGACAATACCCGCCAAGTTACTTAAATATATCAAAATTTTAAAATTTTGGTTGTAGCTTTGTTGTTACGATCTTCTGAGGTTAAGTTTTTTTTCCACTCAACAAAAACATACTCCTCCTTGAGAACACTTGGCATTTCTGGGCCTACCTTCGTCCTCTCGGGCGTCGTGAACCAGTCCCGCCGGATCTCTTGTTCTCTTGGACCATAACTTCTTGACCTTTTTATCACTACGTCAATTCCCAACATACACTCAGGTCATTCAGGGTTAGGGTTAAAAGGAGACAATACTATAACCGTGCTGAAAATGAAAGCAAATGATCGGAATTCGGATGTTGCTCACCGATAACACTATTTAACACAAAACATTGGAATCATTGGGCAATGTTTTACAGCATTACCCTTTTTGACCCTAACCCTAACTCTAACACTAACTCTTGTTCAGGAATAAAGGCTTTATTCATTTAGATTTACATAGATTTACATAGATTTTTTCTGAAAATTTTATCGCAGCCCATGGGATGCGTTACATAATTACTGTGTACAAAACAATAAAATATATATATATAATTATAACAATAATCATAATAATTAAAAAACAAAATTAATAATAATAATAATATAGTAGTAACATGAAATTGAAGCAATAATAATTCTAACAAACATTTATGTATATTTTTTATATTTGTTGATTGAACACTTTGTTTGACTCTCCGGAATACTTGCTTATTAAATTTATGCTTGGAGGGGTTGGGTTTTGACACACACTTACACACACTTGCACACACTTACACACACTTGCACACGCTTACACACACTTACACACACTTACACACACTTACACACACTTACACACACTTACACACACTTACACACACTTACACACACTTACAAAATTACACACACATACTGACACACGCTCTTACACTTACCTACTTACACTTACACACACTTACACACAAAATTATACACACTTACACACACTTACACACAAAATTAAACTCCCCTCCCCCCTCCCCCTGGCGCTGGGGCTAAGACCAAAAACTTGGCTGTGGATGCTCTATACTCACCATTAAATAGTGCCTTTCTCCTCTTCCATCATTCACGTTAGCACACAACTATCTACATTCTCTTGTAGCCAGAGTTCCAAAGTCGTTGAAATTTTTGGGGGCTGCAGCTAGTGTACAGGCTAAGAAATTAAGGATTTTCTTCGAAGAGTCCTCGCTTATTCAGCAAAAGCCTCTTATAAGGGAATGTATGTAAACGAAAGAGGAACTTTGAAAATGTGTTTGGCAACTTGATTTCCTCTGGAAAACCGAATGTTCTTGACCGTATTCGATAGGGGAATAATGTTCAACAGCAAATTTCCAGCTAAAATACGTCTATCTAGTAATTTTCAACGCCCCCTCCCCCCTCCCCCTAGCGCTGGAGCTGTGTCCAAAAACATGGCTGTGGATGGTCTATACTCCACATTAAAATGTGCCTTTCCCCTCTTCCATCATTCACGTTAGCACACAACTATCTACATTGTCTCGTAGCCAGAGCTCCAAAGTCGTTGAAATTTTTGATTTGGGGGCTGCAGCTAGTGTACAGGCTGAGAAATTAAGGATTTTCTTCGAAGAGTCCTCGCTTAGTCAGCAAAAGGATCTCATAAGGGAATGTATGTGAACGAAAGAGGAACTTTGAAAATGTGTTTGGCAACTTGGTTTCCTCTGGAAAACCGAATTTTCTTGACCGTATTCGATAGGGGAATAATGTTCAACAGCAAATTTCCAGCTAAAATACGTCTATCTAGTAATTTTCAACGCCCCCCGCCCCCCTCCCCCTAAAACATGGCTGTGGATGGTCTATACCCCACATTAAAATGTGCCTTTCCCCTCTTCCATCATTCACGTTAGCACACAACTATCTACATTGTCTTGTAGCCAGAGCTCCAAAGTCGTTGAAATTTTTGATTTGCGGTTGCAGCTAATGTACAGGCTAAGAAATTAAGGATTTTCTTCGAAGAGTCCTCGCTTATTCAGCAACATGCTCTTATAAGGTAATGTATGTGAACGAAAGAGGAACTTTGAAAATGTGTTTGGCAACTTGGTTTCCTCTGGAAAACCGAATGTTCTTGACCGTATTCGATAGAGGAATAATGTTCAACAGCAAATTTCCAGCGAAGATACGTCTATCTAGTAATTTTCAACGCCCCCCGCCCCCCTCCCCCTAGCGCTGAGGCTGTCTCCAAAAACATGGCTGTGGATGGTCTATACTCCACATTAAAATGTGCCTTTCTCCTCTTCCATCATTCACGTTAGCACACAACTATCTACATTCTCTTCTAGCCAGAGCTCCAAAGTCCTTGTAATTTTTGATTTGGGGGCTGCAGCTAATGTACAGGCTGAGAAATTAAGGACTTTCTTCGAAGAGTCCTCGCTTATTCAGCAAAAGGATCTTATAAGGGAATGTATGTGAACGAAAGAGGAACTTTGAAAATGTGTTTGGCAACTTGGTTTCCTCTGGAAAACCGAATGTTCTTGACCGTATTCGATAGGGGAATAATGTTCAACAGCAAATTTCCAGCTAAAATACGTCTATCTAGTAATTTTCAACGCCCCCCTCCCCCCTCCCCCTAAAACATGGCTGTGGATGGTCTATACTCCACATTAAAATGTGCCTTTCCCCTCTTCCATCATTCACGTTAGCACACAACTATCTACATTGTCTTGTAGCCAGAGCTCCAAAGTCGTTGAAATTTTTGATTTGGGGGCTGCAGCTAATGTACAGGCTGAGAAATTAAGGATTTTCTTCGAAGAGTCCTCGCTTATTCAGCAAAAGGATCTTATAAGGGAATGTATGTGAACGAAAGAGGAACTTTGAAAATGTGTTTGGCAACTTGGTTTCCTCTGGAAAACCGAATGTTCTTGACCGTATTCGATAGGGGAATAATGTTCAACAGCAAATTTCCAGCTAAAATACGTCTATCTAGTAATTTTCAACGCCCCCGCCCCCCTCCCCCTAAAACATGGCTGTGGATGGTCTATACTCCACATTAAAATGTGCCTTTCCCCTCTTCCATCATTCACGTTAGCACACAACTATCTACATTGTCTTGTAGCCAGAGCTCCAAAGTCGTTGAAATTTTTGATTTGGGGGCTGCAGCTAATGTACAGGCTGAGAAATTAAGGATTTTCTTCGAAGAGTCCTCACTTATTCAGCAAAAGGATCTTATAAGGGAATGTATGTGAACGAAAGAGGAACTTTGAAAATGTGTTTGGCAACTTGATTTCCTCTGGATAACCGAATTTTCTTGACCGTATTCGATAGGGGAATAATGTTCAACAGCAAATTTCCAGCGAAGATACGTCTATCTAGTAATTTTCAACGCCCCCCGCCCCCCTCCCCCTAGCGCTGGGGCTGTGTCCAAAAACATGGCTGTGGATACACACATTTACACACACTTACACACTCTTTCATAAACTTACACATACATTCACACTCACTTACACACACTTACACACACATACACGCAAAATTATACACTTACACGCATACACATTTTTACACACACTTAAACAAACTTACACAAACTTACAAACACATACACACTCACTTACACTGACCTACACACACTTACGCCTACCTACTGATGAAGTGTTGTTGCAATAGTAATTCTGCTCAGTACGGTTGGAACCACAGATTCAGACAATAGGCGACTTGCACTAAGAGATCACGTGATCAAATCGGCTATTGTGGCTGCCATTCTACAGGATCTTAGCTATGCGAGAATGTAAAAAAACACGGCCGTTTTCTGGTAGTTTTTTGTTGATAAAAGGAAACTTAGCGCACTAAATAACTTATAAAAATCCCCTTTTCTTGCAAGAGATATATTCTTAGTAGATATCTAAAGTCGATTTTTGCTATTAACTCACCAATAAGATAAAAAAAAAGGTTATTTTTTTAGCTACGATGTGAAGAACTACGAAGTGTTAAGTCTTGTTTTGCCCAGTTCATGACATCAAAACAACGACTTCTTGTCGAAAAATTTCAAGTATTTTTTAACTTCAATCTTGAAAAATGCATCTTTCTTTTAAGAAATATACTTTTAATAGATACCTTAAGTAGATTTTTCCTATCCATTCGTCAGAAAGAGGAAAAATATGGTTTTAGGTCATGTAGCCGGCGAAACAAGGCCAAAACTTCGTAGCTCTTCACATCGTAGCGCCAAAAATACAATATTGTTTTCTTCTTGCCGAGTTAATAGCAAAACTATACTTTAGATACTTACAAAGAATATATTTCTTGCAGGAAAAAGGGGATTTTAGAGTAATTTTTACTGCGCTAACTTAACTTTTATCACCAAAAAAACCCATCCCGAATCGCCGTCTTTGTTTACATTCTCGCATAGCTACAATCCTGTAGAATGCCAGCCACAATGGCCGATTTGATCACGTGACCTCTTAGTGCAAGTCGCCTATTGGCATTTGCACTTGGCTGAAAAACTACCATCTGTTGGATTATGACTGAACGCCTCTAAGTAAAAATCCGTGCTAGAACGCAACGATAATTAATTAGCTGCAGAGGATTTTAGGCGAACAACGTGCCAAGGCGGACAGTACCCGCCAAGGTACTAAAATATCAAAATTTTAAAATTTCTGGAGTTTTTCACTCAACAAAAACATACTCCTCCTCCAGAAATATTAGCATTTCTGGGCCTACCTTCGTCCTCTCGGGCGTCGTGAACCAGGCCCGGATCTCTTGTTCTCTTGGACCATAACTTCTTGACCTTTTTATCACTAAGCCAGTTCCCAACGTACACTCATGTCATCCAGGGTTAGAATTAAAAGGGGGCAATACTATAACCGTGCTGAAAATGAAAGCAAATGATCGGAATTCGGATGTTGCTCACCGATAACACTATTTAACACAAAACATTGGAATCATTGGGCAATGTTTTACAGCATTACCCTTTTTGACCCTAACCCTAACTCTAACACTAACTCTTGTTCAGGAATAAAGGCTTTATTCATTTAGATTTACATAGATTTACATAGATTTTTACTGAAAATTTTATCGCAGCGCATGGGATGAGTTACATAATTACTGTGTACAAAACAATAAAAAATATATATAATTATGATAATAATCATTATAATTAAAAAACAAAATTAATAATAATAATAATATAGTAGCAACATGAAATTGTAGCAATAATAATTCTAACAAATATTTATGTATATTTTTTATATTTGTTGATTGAACACTTTGTTTGACTCTCCGGAATACTTGGTTATTCAATTTATGGTTGGAGGGGTTGGGTTTTGACACACACTTACACACACATACAAACACTTTCACACACTAACACACACTTACACACACTTAAACACACTTACACACACTTACACACACTTACACGCACCTACTTACACTTACCCACACCTTTACACACACTTACAGACATTTACACACACTTACACACACTTACACATACTTACACACACTTACACACACTTACACACACTTACACACAAAATTAAACACACTTACACACACTTACAAACACTTACACACATATACACACAAAATTATACACACTTACACATACTTACACATACATACACACAAAATTAAACTCCTTACACAAACTTACGCACATTTACACACATATACACACAAAATTATACACACTTACACACAATTACTCACACATACACATAAAATTATACACACACGTACATACTGTAATAGGAAATGTGAGCTGGGTTTAGACCGTCGTGAGGCAGGTTAGTTGCAGCCTACTGATGAAGTGTTGTTGCAATAGTAATTCTGCTCACTACGGTTGGAATCACAGATTCAGACAATAGGCGACTTGCACTAAGAGATCACGTGATCAAATCGGCCATTGTGGCTGGCATTCTACAGGATTTTTGCTATGCGACAACGCAAAACGATTGGCGAAGGAAAGCCCAGTAAGAACCACGACGAAAACCAGAAACAATACCACAGCAAGAAACTCGTTATTACCATCTAGCTCTTGTAAAGAAAATTCATTTTGTTTTCTGTTAGACGAACTAGTCATTGATAAGGGCATTTAGTGGAGAAATCACAACGATAGTTGGACGAACTTTAGTCTTCATCTCCTCTGTTACTAGCACAGCCATTTGATAAATTAACGATTTGCCGTGTCCTGTTGGCCAAACCACCAGTGTATACACCGTTATCATAATGGCTGACAAGCGCACCAATACGAGGCCATCTAGTCAACTAGCAAGGCTGAGCAAGGCTGCTCATTCAAAATAAAGGTGGATAGCGCGAATTCAGGTCAAAACAAAAAGTCAATTTCTATACTTTTCTTTACTTTCATTCTATAAACGCATTTCATGTGCTTTTATTTCTTCTATTGTAAACTAATGACTGGTTGATCTCGTTTTCGTGCACTTGTCAGCCATTATGAGAACGGTGTATCTTTTCCCGACAAGAAAAAACTTAAGGATTTGTCTTGCTCTTTACTCAAAGCTGGGATATTAGGAGATAAAGTAGAAAGCACTTTCCTTACATTTTCTTTTATCAAAAGCTCACAAAACTCGTATAAAAAGTTGAATTAAAAAAACTTGTACTAAATTAGAAATATAACTGAAACACCTCTAGATTAAAATTCAATTATAAATTGGAAAATACGTCTAAAATCTAGTAAAAAACACAACGACTGCAACTTTTGTGACTTTGATGAAAGCGAGAGAACTACAGGAAAGCCACGGCTGTTATGGGACGGTGTGTTAATGTTTACATAATAAGCCTGGACTTCATGTTTGTAAAAGCGCGCGGTTACTAAGTATCCGTCCAGAATTTTAGACGGGCAGCAAACACGTCCTTGCAGAGGTTTCTTTTCCTTTCTCGCCAGAGAGGGAGAAATAAGAAATCTCTGCCAAGCAGGGTACTTAACTGTCAATGTTACCGTGAATATGTTAGCAAAACTGAAAGTAGACATCATTTCTAAGGAAATGGAAAAGAATTGACTTGAAATGATAAAAGTCTATATGTTAAGTGTATGCTACATCGAGTGTATAAGCAGGTTAAAAAATCTGTCTCAGTTGGGTTCTCGCGGGACTCGAACCAGAGGCAGAACTGAGGCAGATTTTTTGATCTGCTTATACACTCGATGTAGCATACACTTAACATATAGATCTTTACCGAGTGACAAAAACACATTTCATGATAAAAGTCGTTTATAAAAATAAATAAATAAATATAAAAAAGATCTAGATCTAGAGCAAAAATAGAAGAGAAGTAGAAAAAAATACTCTTGATACGGTGGGGATCGAACCCACGTCCACCAACTATAATTAGATAACTAATTCCAAAATATAGAAGGAAAAAAATAGTGCCTTCATGCCATACCCCGAGACATCCGCTGGGTCATCGTATGGACTTCGGACATGACGGCGATTAAGTCCCTCTGCCCTTGGGTGTACGGATTACGCAGTATAGTGTTCTAGCCGAAGCATCAGGGGAGAGACTAGCCGGCCCCCAGACCATATCTACAACTAATCCCTTGCACTCTGCCACGCACTGGCACGGTGATTTGAAGTGGAAAATAATCTAGTCTATCTGGTGCTTTGTTTTCATTGCTATTGTTGTGCTAATTTCTTAAATCGTGGCCTAGTGGAAAAAACTTGGGCTAACAAGACACTGTGAGTCAAGCACGGTTGGTTGAGATTAGTACTTGGATGGGTGACCTAAAATTTATAGTTACCCAACTCTGTTTTTGGAATTTTTTTTATTTTTATTTCATTGATTGAATTTGAAATCTTTAAAGCCTCGAAACGTAATGTTGATGGATACAAGCGAGGAAAATTTAATTACGGTCACACTTTGATGGCTTTCTCTCGGTTTCAATCAAAAACACGAAGCCACATTCCAGCCATTCATGATACTTCATTCTGTATGCACCCTTACAAACCCCAACATTAAAAATTATTATCATTATATAAATATTAAATTATTATTAGAGCAGACGCCTCGAATGTATACGACTGAATGATCAAGCTCTGATGGGGCAAGTTCTCCAAACTCTTCCTCATTGTTGGTGCTTACGATATCTCTTGCCGTAACATCCCGAATCGCCTTCTTTGTTTACATTCTCGCATACCTACAATCCTGTAGAATGCCAGCCACAACGCCAGATTTGATCACGCGACCTCTTAGTGCAAGTCGCCTATTGGCATTTGCACTTGGCTGAAAAACTACCATCTGTTGGATTATGACTGAACGCCTCTAAGAAAATAATCCGTGCTAGAAAGCAACGATAATTAGCTCCAGAGGATTTTAGGCGAACAACGTGCCAAGACGGACAATACCCGCCAAGGTACTTAAATATATCAAAATTTTAAAATTTCTGGAGTAGCTTTGTTGTTACGATCTTCTGAGGTTAAGTTTTTTTTCCACTCAACAAAAACATACTCCTCCTTGAGAACACTTGGCATTTCTGGGCCTACCTTCGTCCTCTCGGGCGTCGTGAACCAGGCCCGCCGGATCTCTTGTTCTCTTGGACCATAACTTCTTGACCTTTTTATCACTACGTCAATTCCCAACATACACTCAGGTCATTCAGGGTTAGGGTTAAAAGGAGACAATACTATAACCGTGCTGAAAATGAAAGCAAATGATCGGAATTCGGATGTTGCTCACCGATAACACTATTTAACACAAAGCATTGGAGTCATTGGGCAATGTTTTATAGCATTCCCCTTTTTGACCCTAACCCTAACTCTAACCCTCACTCTTGTTCAGGAATAAAGACTTTTTGTATTCCTTTATTCATTTAGATTTACATAGATTTACATAGATTTTTACTGAAATTGTTATCGCAGGCCATGGAATGAGTTACATGATTACTGTGCATAATACAATTAAAAAAAAAAAATTATAATAATAATCATAATAATTAAAAAACAAAATTAATAATAATAATAATAATAATAATATAGTAGCAACATGAAATTGAAGCAACAATAATTCTAACAAATATTTATGTATATTTTTTATATTTGTTGATTGAACACTTTGTTTGACTCTCCGGAATACTTGGTTATTCAATTTATGGTTGGAGGGGTTGGGTTTTGACACACACTTACACACACTTACACACACTTACACACACTTACAAAATTACACACACATACTGACACACGCTCTTACACTTACCTACTTACACTTACACACACTTACACACACTTACAGACATGTACACACACTTACACACAAAAGTATAGAAACTTACACACACTTACACACAAAATTAAACTCCCCTCCCCCTCCCCCTAGCGTTGGGGCTGTGTCCAAAAACATGGCTGTGGATGGTCTATACTCAACATTAAATTGTGCCTTTCTCCTCTTCCATCATTCACGTTAGCACACAACTATCTACATTCTCTTCTAGCCAGAGCTCCAAAGTCGTTGAAATTTTTGATTTGGGGGCTGCAGCTAATGCACAGGCTGAGAAATTAAGGATTTTCTTCGATGAGTCCTCGCTTATTCAGCAAAAAGCTCTTATAAGGGAATGTTTGTGAACGAAAGAGGAACTTTCAAAATGCCTTTGACAACTTGGTTTCCTCTGGAAAACCGAATGTTCTTGACCGTATTCGATAGGGGAATAATGTTCAACAGCAAATTTCCAGCTAAAATACGTCTATCTAGTAATTTTCAACGTCCCCCGCCCACCTTCCTCTAAAACATGGCTGTGGATGGTCTATACTCCACATTAAAATGTGCCTTTCCCCTCTTCCATCATTCACGTTAGCCCACAACTATCTACATTCTCTTCTAGCCAGAGCTCCAAAGTCGTTGAAATTTTTTGATTTGGGGGCTGCAGGTAATGTACAGGCTGAGAAATTAAGGATTTTCTTCGAAGAATCCTCACTTATTCAGCAAAAGGATCTTATAAGGGAATGTCTGTGAACGAAAGAGGAACTTTGAAAATGTGTTTGGCAACTTGGTTTCCTCTGGAAAACCGAATGTTCTTGACCGTATTCGACATGGGAATAATGTTCAACAGCAAATTTCCAGCTAAAATACGTCTATCTAGTAATTTTCAACGCCCCCCTCCCCCTAAAACATGGCTGTGGATGGTCTATAGACCACATTAAAATGTGCCTTTCTCCTCTTCCATCATTCACGTTAGCAAACAACTATCTACATTCTCTTGTATCCAGAGCTCCAAAGTCGTTGAAATTTTTGATTTGCGGTTGCAGCTAATGTACAGGCTAAGAAATTAAGGATTTTCTTCGAAGAGTCCTCGCTTATTCAGCAACATGCTCTTATAAGGGAATGTATGTGAACGAAAGAGGAACTTTGAAAATGCCTTTGGCAACTTGGTTTCCTTTGGAAAACCGAACGTTCTCTACCATATTTGATAGGGGAATAATGTTCAACAGCAACTTTCCGGCTAAAATACGTCTATCTAGTAATTTTCAACGCCCCCCTCCCCCATCCCCCTAGCGCTGGGGCTGTGTCCAAAAACATGGCTGTGGATACACACATTTACACACACTTACACACTCGTTCATAAACTTACACATACATTCACTCTCACTTACACACACTTACACACACATACACACAAAATTATACACACTTACACACATTTACACACACTTACACACAAAATATACACACTTACACACAAAATTATATACACACGTAGATACTCTAATGGGAAATGTCAGACCGTCGTGAGGCAGGTTAGTTTGAGCCTACTGATGAAGTGTTGTTGCAATAGTAATTCTGCTCAGTACGATCGGAACCAGAGATTCAGACAATAGGCGACTTGCACTAAGAGATCACGTGATCAAATCCGCCATTGTGGCTGGCTTTCTACAGGACACACTTACTCACACATACACACAAAATTATACACACACGTACATACTCTAATAGAAATGTGAGCTGGGTTTAGACCGTCGTGAGGCAGGTTAGTTTCAACCTACTGATGAATTGTTGTTGCAATAGTAATTCTGCTCAGTACGGTTGGAACCACAGATTCAGACAATAGGCGACTTGCACTAAGAGATCACGTGATCAAATCGGCTATTGTGGCTGCCATTCTACAGGATTTTTGCTATGCGAGAATGTAAAAAAAGACGGCCATTTTCTGCTAGCTTTTTGTTGATAAAAGGAAAGTTAGCGCACTAAATGAAGGATAAAAATCCCCTTTTCTTGCAAGAGATATATTCTTAGTAGATATCTAAAGTCGATTTTTGCAATTAACTCACCAATAAGAGAAAAAAATCGATATTTTTTGAGCTACGATGTGAAGACCTACGAAATGTTAAGTCTTGTTTTGCCGAGTTCATGACATCAAAACAACGACTTCTTGTCGAAAAATTTCAAGTATTTTTTAACTTCATTCTTGAAAAATGCATCTTTTTTTAAGAAAAATACATTTAATAGATACCTTAAGTAGATTTTTCCTATTCATTCCTCAGAAAGAGGAAAAATATGGTATGTTTTTAGGTCATGTAGCCGGCGAAACAAGGCTAAAACTTCGTAGCTCTTCACATCGTAGCGCCAAAAATACAATATTGTTTTCTTCTTACCGAGTTAATAGCAAAACTATACTTTAGATACTTACAAAGAATATATTTCTTGCAAAAAAAAGGGGATTTTAGTGTTATTTACTGCGCTAACTTACCTTTTATCACCAAAAAAAACATCCCGAATCGCCGTCTTTGTTTACATTCTCGCATAGCTACAATCCTGTAGAATGCCAGCCACAATGCCAGATTTGATCACGTGACCTCGTAGGGCAAGTCGCCTATTGGCATTTCACTTGGCTGAAAAACTACCATCTGTTGGATTATGACTGAACGCCTCTAAGTAAAAATCCGTGCTAGAACGCAACGATAATTGGCTGCAGAGGATTTTAGGCGAACAACGTGCCAAGGCGGATAGTACCCGCCAAGGTACTAAAATATATCAAAATTTTAAAATTTCTGGAGTTTTTCACTCAACAAATAGATACTCCTCCTTGAGAAATATTAGCATTTCTGGGCCTACCTTCGTCCTCTCGGGCGTCGTGAACCAGGCCCGCCGGATCTCTTGTTCTCTTGGACCATAACTTCTTGACCTTTTTATCACTAAGCCAGTTCCCAACATGCACTCATGTCATCCAGGGTTAGAATTAAAAGGGGGCAATACTATAACCGTGCTGAAAATGAAAGCAAATGATCGGAATTCGGATGTTGCACACCGATAACACTATTTAACACAAAACATTGGAGTCATTGGGCAATGTTTTACAGCATTACCCTTTTTGACACTAACCCTAACTCTAACCCTCACTCTTGTTCAGGAATAAAGACTTTTTTGTATTACTTTATTCATTTAAATTTACATAGATTTACATAGATTTTTTCTGAAAATTTTATCGCAGCCCATGGGATGCGTTACATAATTACTGTGTACAAAACAATAAAAAATATATATAATTATGATAATAATCATAATATTTAAAAAACAAAATTAATAATAATAATAATAATATGGTAGCAACATGAAATTGTAGCAATAATAATTCTAACAAATATATAGCTCTTATTAACCTCGTTTGTTCGGTCCGTACCGTAAGTTATGGACCGAGTGTTTTCCACTGCCTTATGGCCCAAGCGCATAGCGCGCGGGCCATAAAAAAGTGGAAAAAACGAGGATCCATAACTTACGGTACGGACCGAACAAACGAGGTTAATAAGATATTTATTATATGGCAAGGCATTGAGATCAAAAAGAGGCGAAGCAACAAAAAGTAAAGTTGACAGCGCATGTCAAACGAGAACTGCATTGGAAGGGCTTCCTGTACGTGCCAAAAGTCATGTAGTGTTTGAGTCGCTCAAAAGGCGAAGTTTTAGTTTACTTTGAAAGAATTTAGCTAAAGTTTAAAGTTTTCTGAAATACTAGTTAACAAAAGCGATGCTTTCTTTTGCAAAACATATAAATACAAAGCAAAAAAGGCATCAAAAGAAGATCTCAAGAACTCAACATGAGATTGAGAAGAAAACTGTCCTACTTCAAACTTCAAGATATTCACAACCAAGATGAAAAATACTACAGCCTTCCGCTTGTTTTCCTGCCTTTTATTGAGAAAAAAACCCAAAAACTGTCTCCAGAAATGAATGAGAAGCTTTGAAAAACTACGGCTGGCTGAACATGGATAGTTTTCGTCAATTTTCAACGTTTTGACTGTTTGAAGCAGGCCGCCATATGTACAATGGCTGAAGTCATGAAGAAGGCACACTTTCGACTCAATTAAAAAAGGTACTGCCAACTCTCCTGTCTAAAAATACATTCAAATTCAAGTGGGGGTGAAATATTACTGAAATATGGACATACTTCAAGAGCGGATGAGCCTAGAAAACTGCTTAAAACGTTTACAAAGAAACTACTGGCTTCTTCACCCGATCGATTCAGATAAGTTTAAACTGGACGTTGTTAGCTCACTGAAATAACAAATTTACGTTGATTCTACTTCTAAACCTATGTTTATTTCATTTACTGAATTAGCCGCTGTTTACCACCCTTTAGTTCGTAGTTTGACATAGTTTTAGCTTTAGCATAGTTAGTGTTTCTAGTTTTTTCTAGTCGTACAAAATCGCTCAACTAGTGCCTTGTAGAGCCTTGATCGAAAGAGTTTCGCTTGTATGAAAGAGTTGTCGCTTGTTTGATAAGTTTTACATTAAATGCCAGTGATTTTCAGTTAACTTTAATTATTTATTGAAGGTTTTCCGACGATTTTCATCCAGAAATATATTCTTTTGATAAAGATTTGAATGTTTTAAAAGATCATAAGTACGTACACCCAGTGAACCATTTCATTTTTCGGTCCGTACCGTAAGTTATGGACCACAAATTGACCAATCATAGCGCGTGAAATTACCTTGCCATATAATAATTATGTATATTTTTTGTATTTGTTGATTGAACACTTTGTTTGACTCTCCGGAATACTTGGTTATTCAATTCATGGTTGAAGGGGGGTTGGGTTTTGTCACAGACTTACACACACATACAAACACTTTCACACACTAACAAACACTTACACACACTTACACACACTTGAACACACTTACACACACTTACACACACTTACACGCACCTACTTACACTTACGCACAAAATTAAACACACTTACACACACTTACAAACACTTACACACATATACACACAAAATTATACACACTTATACACACTTACACACACATACACACAAAATTATACACACTTACACATACTTACACACACATAGACACAAAATTAAACACCTTACACACACTTACGCACATTTACACACATATACACACAAAATTATACACACTTACACACAATTACACACAATTACACACATAGACATAAAATTATACACACACGTACATACTCTAATAGGAAATGTAAGTTGGGTTTAGACCGTCGTGAGGCAGGTTAGTTTGAGCCTACTGATGAAGTGTTGTTGCAATAGTAATTCTGCTCAGTACGGTTGGAACCACAGATTCAGACAATAGGCGACTTGCACTAAGAGATCACGTGATCAAATCGGCTATTGTGGCTGCCATTCTACAGGATTTTTGCTATGCGACAACACAAAACGATTGGCGAAGGAAAGCCCAGTAAGAACCACGACGAAAACCAGAAACAATACCACAGCATGAAACTCGTTATTACCAGCTCTTGTAAAGAAAATTCATTTTGTTTTCTGTTAGACGAACTAGTCATTGATAAGGGCGCTTTATCATTTTAAAAATCATAATACAAGGACAAGAGTTTTTATTAATAAACTCATATTTTCCAACATATATACACTCCTTTCTACCACTTCTTTCTCTTTTACTCCGACGAAGGACTAGCGTCCGAAACGTCAGTAAGTTTTTTCATCTTTTCACGGTGTATAATTTACCTTTTCATCATTACTGTTTCATTAGAAACACCGACGCAGCTCACACTAGTTTTTAGCTAGTTATATCTTCATATTTTCCAAACATAGAGAAAGAACAAGTCGGTCTATTTGAAAACATTGTGGAAAAATTCGACAAATTCGAATTAGATAGTAATACAGCGATTGTTTGGGGAGGTGATTTTAATTTCGTAATGGATTTAAAATTAGAAACGGTTGGTGGGAATCCGAAATTGAAAAGTCGATCTATTGAACACTTGCAAACAGTAAAACAAAGTCTTGATTTATGTGATATTTGGCGTTTAAGAAATCCTGAAGCAAAACGATTCACTTGGAGTGGTCATGCACAGGGTACAGCTACACATAAACAGCAGAGATTGTATCGTAGATTAGATTATTTTTTTATTTCGGACTATCTTCAACCATCAGTAGAAAAAATACAAATAACTGTTGCTCCAGCAACTGATCACTCAGCGCTAATCATGAAATTATCAACATTACCTGAAAGTAGATATGGACCATCATTCTGGAAAATGAATACATCCTTACTAAATGATGAAAATTATGTTAAGAAAGTTAAGGATGTTATACTTAGAACTAAACAGGATATGTTTGAAAATAATACTACGAACCCCAATCTGAGATGAGAGTTAATAAAGTATGAAGCTAGAAAAGTTTCAATTGCTTTTTCAAAAGCTAAGACAAGACGTCTGCGAACAGAATACAAGGACTTAGAAGTGCAAATAGAACAAATCGAAAAGAAAGAAAATTGGTTTAAGAATGAAACATTAGTAAGGGAATATGAAAATATTAAAAATCAAATAAATGATTACAGCAATTATATCACGGAGGGGTTAATTATAAGATCAAAAGTGACTTGGTTTGAGCAAGGTGAAAAGGGTAACAAATTTTTCCTGAACTTAGGAAAGCATAGGAAATCGAAGACACATATACGTAAAATAATAGATGACGGAGAAGAAGTATCTAGTGAAAAGATCATACTAGAAAAACTAAAAGTTTTTTATCAAAAAATTTACGAAAGGAAAAACAGGTTTACTGAGAAAGAATGTTTTGATTTTATAGATAGTGTTAAAACAACAAAGACATTAAATGAGAAAGATAGAAAAAAAGTAGAAGGTTATCTAACAACAGGAGAATGTTATGAAAGTTTGAAAAAAATGGCAAACAATAAGTCTCCTGGCAATGATGGACTACCAAAAGAATTTTATATATGCTTTTGGAAAGAACTGGGCCAGGAAATGGTAAATTCTTTTAATTATAGTTTTGAAAAAGGTTTCTTAACTACAGCTCAAAGACAAGTAATCGTAACGCTATTAGAAAAACCTGACAAAGATGTTAGATTTATAGAAAACTGGCGTCCAATTAGTCTCATAAAAATTGACGTAAAGGTATGTAGTAAAGCACTCAGTGAAAGAATGATGAAATTACTACCAAAATTAATTCATCCGAACCAAGCCGCCTTTGTAAAAGGGCGAAATATTGAAGAGCCTTTGAGGTATATTGCTGATTTGTTTGAATTTGCTGCAGAAAATGATGCCTCTTATGTACTTTTCGCTGCAGATTTTCAGAAAGCTTTCGACTCAGTAGAGCATAATTTCATTTTTGCAACTCTAAAACATTTCGGTTTTGGTGAAAATTTCATACAGTGGATTAGAGTTTTGTAGGCGGATATCAAAAGCTGTATTCAAAATAATGGAAATGTTACAGATTTCTTTGTATTAGAGAGAGGTACGAAGCAAGGTGACCCTATTTCACCTTACTTGTTTATTTTGGTGATAGAAGTAATGGCAGAGCTAGTTCGAAGTAATTGTGATATACATGGAGTTAAGTTACAGAGGAATTCACTGGAAGAGATAAAATTGGCTTTGTTTGCAGACGATGCATCCTTTACATTAAAGGATATTCCATCGCTAAAAAATACCCTGGAAATATTAAAACATTTTGGAAAATTTTCTTCTATGGAATTAAATCTAGAAAAATCAGAAGTAGGATGGATTGGTCAAGTGAAAGATATTGATTTGCTGCCCTCTACAATAGAAAAGAAGGTAAACTTACATAATGAAGGTATAAAAATCTTGGGCGTATATTTTTCTCACAACCAGGAATGGATGGAAGTAAATAACTTTGATAGAGTTTTTGAAAAATTTAAAGCTACACTAAATATGTGGAGACAAAGAAATTTAACTGTATATGGTAAGGCGGTTATTGTTAGGAGCTTAGCCATCAGTAAACTGTGTTATGTCCTTTCTGTGTTAAGTGCACCTCTGCACTATGTAAAACATGTGAAAGATGAAATCGCAAATTTTATCTGGAACGGTAAAAAACCCAAAATTAAATATACAACATTGATAAATGATTTTGATGAAGGGGGAATACGCCTTCCCGATTTAGACTTGATGATAAGAGCAAACCGCGTAAGGTGAGCTTTAAAGATTAGAAATAGTGAAAAAGATGTCTACTGGAGGTCAGTATGTGAGAAAATCTTTGAGCAGATAGGAGGATTACAATATCTTGAGGAAAATTTAGATCAGGCTGCCTTATTAGCCCAAATAAAATACATTCCAAAATTTTATAAAGAAATAATTCATGCATGGTCAGAAGTTAGTAAAATTAATTTAACAAATCAAGACGACATTCTAAGACAACCAATCTGGTTCAATAGACTGATAAAGGTAAATGCTGAAAATATATCTATAAAAAGACTAGCAATGAAATGTGTGAAGTCGGTGCATCAGGTATGGATAGGAAAGGAACCGACATGGAAAGAAGCTAAAGAACAAGGGTGGAGTGACGTGGATTATCTATTATGGAGAGCCATTTTAAATGCGATTCCAAAAGAATGGAAAATAAAACTAAGACAGCAAAATAGTTTGGGTAGAGACAGATTAAAAACAATGCAGAAAGTTACCTACATCGGTAAGGTATCCGGTGGAAAAGATAAACACAAAAATGATTTATTGGATGTTGATCAAATGGAAGGATTTTAAACCAACTGCCCAAAAGTGTATAGAAAAAAAGTTGAAAATTGAAGGTATTGATTGGTCATCGGTCTATTCAAGGATTTACGAAAGTACTATAGATACAAAATTAAGGGCTTTTCAGTATAAAATTTTAAATAGTTGTTTATATCTGAATCAGAAATTGTATGTTTTCAAACTAGTCCATTCTCCAAAATGTAGTTTTTGTTTAGAAGAAAATGAAACAATGTCTCACTTTTATGTAGAGTGTGTTGAAACTAGAAATTTTTATTTCAAGTGTTGTGAATGGCTAAAAGGGGCTTCAATAGTACTTCCTGTCTTAAAATTTGAAAATATTCTATTAGGAAATAGTGAAGATGTTTTGGTCAATTTTTTGTTTGTTTTGTGGAAATATGTCGTGTATCAGTGTAGAAGCAAGCAAAAAATTCCAGTGTTAAATGATTTTCAAACAAGTTTAAGATATTATGAAAAGTTAGAATATGAAGTAGCTAAAAAAAGGTCGAACTTGTTAGTGCATTTAAAAAAATATGAAAAGATTAGGGTGATTTTGTAAGTTGATTGGAATATTGAACGGATGAAATAGTGATATCTAAAATATAGTTTAATTAAATAAATTAAAAAATTAGTAGCATTGTAAATTAGACGACCCTCTGTAAAGAAAAAAAAAATTTTTGTATTGTTTTCAAGTAAGAATTATAAATGTTGTAAAAAAAAATATTGTAAAAAAAAAAAAAAACACGAAAAAAAAAAAAAAAAAAAAAAAAAGGGCATTTAGTGGAGAAATCACAACGATAGTTGGACGAACTTTAGTCTTCATCTCCTCTGTTACTAGCACAGCCATTTGATAAATTAACGATTTGCCGTGTCCTGTTGGCCAAACCACCAGTGTATACACCGTTCTCATAATGGCTGACAAGCGCACCAAAACGAGGCCATCTAGTCAACTAGCAAGGCTGAACAAGGCTCCTCATTCAAAATAAAGGTGGATAGCGCGAGTTCAGGTCAAAACAAAAAGTCAATTTCTATACTTTTCTTTACTTTCATTCTATAAACGCATTTCATGTGCTTTTATTTCTTCTATTGTAAACTAATGACTGGTTGACCTCGTTTTCGTGCACTTGTCAGCCATTATGGGAACGGTGTATCTTTTTTTAATTTTTGTAATTTTAGACGGGCAGCAAACACGTCCTTGCAGAGGTTTCTTTTCCTTTCTCGCCAGAGAGGGGGAAATAAGAAATCTCTGCCAAGCAGGGTACTTAACTGTCAATGTTACCGTGAATATGTTAGCAAAACTGAAAATAGACGTCCTTTCTAAAGAAATGGAAAAGAATTGACTTGAAATTATAAAAGTCTATATGTTAAGTCAATGCTACATCGAGTGTATAAGCAGATTAAAAAATCTGTCTCAGTTGGGTTCTCGCGGGACTCGAACCAGAGGCAGAACTGAGGCAGATTTTTTAATCTGCTTATACACTCGATGTAGCATACACTTAACATATAGATCTTTACCGAGTGACAAAAACACATTTCATGATAAAAGTCGTTTATAAAAATAGATAAATAAATATAAAAAAAGATCTAGATCTAGAGCAAAAATAGAAGAGAAGTAGAAAAAAATACTCTTGATACGGTGGGGATCGAACCCACGTCCACCAACTATAATTAGATAACGAATTCCAAAATACAGAAGGAAAAAGAATAGTGCCTTCATGCCATACCCCGAGACATCCGCTGGGTCATCGTATGGACTTCGGACATGACGGCGATTAAGTCCCTCTGCCCTTGGGTGTACGGATTACGCAGTATAGTGTTCTAGCCGAAGCATCAGGGGAGAGACTAGCCGGCCCCCAGACCATATCTACAACTAATCCCTTGCACTCTGCCACGCACTGGCACGGTGATTTGAAGTGGAAAATAATCTAGTCTATCTGGTGCTTTGTTTTCATTGCTATTGTTGTGCTAATTTCTTAAATCGTGGCCTAGTGGAAAAAACTAGGGCTAACAAGACACTGTGAGTCAAGCACGGTTGGGTGAGATTAGTACTTGGATGGGTGACCTAAAATTTATAGTTACCCAACTCTGTTTTTGGAATTATTTTTATTTTTATTTCATTATATATTTTTTAAGATACTCGAATAGATATAGACCTTATAAATGTTTTCTCCCCCTGATAATCCGCCATAGTGTTCACAATTCCGTTTTACTTTCCTTCTTTAATTCTCTCTAATTTTTCTCCTTTTCCTTCACTCTTTATAAAGAGGTAGCTGAGACCCGCTATGCGTCGTGCTTCTCCTAACACTTCTATCGTGTTCTACCGTCCCCTCGTGCTTCATAACTCCACACGGCACGCGCGCGCCTTTTCTATTTCTTCACTTTTGTTTACCTTGGACTATTAGTCACTAATTATACAACTTGGTTTTACTCTAAACCCGTGAAATATATATTAAACTAATACACATTAGGAGACTATAATCCCGATGCTTTCTTCTGTGTCTATTTGACTATTACACGTTGACTAGTAATTTTAATTTAATTGATTGACTTTACTCTATTTTCACTCTAAAGCCTGTCCGATTCATCATGTGTGTGTATGTGAATAATGCATACATGCGTAACCCAAAACATTTTATTATGCGTTAAGTTAGTTGTAAAGTGAGATGAATACGGTATATGACGCTGTACATTGAATGAACGAGTCAAGTCAGAGCCAGATCTCTGATTGCTCTTTTTTCTTCGCGTATAACTATTTTTTCCACAAATATGAAGTCATGTCCAAGAGGAGTTTGAAAATCTCGCAGCAGGTTATGGCTGAAATTCCGACCCACAAACCAATTTGTCCACCAATGTCACCGAGAAGACTCTCAATCTACAAATAACATGAATTATAGATCTCAGCAAACATCCGTCTACGATGCAGCAGTTCAAGTCTATAAAACACAAGTTGTTTGCGACCTCGAAGATCCCCGCACACGTCCGGGGAATTCCTCAGTTTTAGATTGTTCCAGCTATATCAGATGCATGTTTTACTGAACATTTAAACCCAATGTATTTCTACTCCTTCATAGATACTCTTGATGGCAAAATCATGTACGTCGCGATAAAGCTAATAGGACAATAACATGACTTTGGGAGGGCAAATTGTTTATTTGTGGCCCGAGTAGCATCATTTACGCCCGAGCGTAGCGAGCTACAAGGGCCACAAATGAACAATATGCTCAACCAAAGTCATGTTAAGCAAATTTTTAAAGTTGCCGTACGAGATTTTTGGAGTTGAATCTTTGGCAGGCTGCAAGCGTATTTAGTGCGGCCCGCCAAAATCCATTATCGCCAGCTGGGCGCGCGTTTTCAAGAGGGCAAATTGTTGTTTGGCCTTATTGATGATAATAATATTTATCAAACATCAACGCGCCAGCTGGGCGCGCGTTTTCAAGAGGGCAATTTGTTGTTTGGCCTTATTGATGATAATAATATTTATCAAACATCAACGTAATTGATATGATTTAGTTATATACCTCATCTCATTTTCATCAGTGTGCATTTTAGGTGAAAAGCCTTGTTTTGATTTCATGATAAAATGGAGGTTAATGATATGCTCATTTAGGTTCCTTCTCCTTGGCTCTGCTCGGAGGATAGCTAATTTGATGCTCTACTCTTCTTTCACCGCCACATTTTCTCATCCGCGTGGACAAGAGCAATCTAGTACCGTTTAATAAATAGATATGTATATAGAGAGAGGGTGTTATCTTCACACGTGAAAATAACATGTTATTTTCACGTGCGAAGATATCAATTTTTCGAAATAGAGAAAAATAGGTATTTCATTGGTAATTATATAATAAATATATATATCGCTAGTTTTCCTCCTGCTTCCAAACAGCATTGCTTTAGTTTTAGAGGTGTTTAATGGCTTTAGCGTAAGAGGAATTTGATGTTAAATGATTGAGTTTCAACCAATCACCAACTATTTTAAGGTCGTCATTAAACTTTACAATGACAGCAAGTATAAAACTGTTATAATCATCGATCAGCGTACAGGGATGATTAGTCATGCTGAACAATGTCAGACAGATGTAGATGATAAGCAGCAGGAGCGGACCAAGAATACAACCTTGTTGCATCTCAACGTCGCCATTTTTATATTCCTAATATGCTTTGCTTTGGTGGTGGGGGGGGGGGGGGTCGAACTTGGTCAAAACTGTCTTAAAATGTGAATTGTTTCACCTTATTTTGTGCGTGAGGGAAACAAACAACTTATATTCATGGCTGTAGCTATATGTTCTAAAAGCATGGTCACGGCTTAGAGGTCTTAGAGTTCATGGCTATAGACTATAACCAGGCTAAGCATTGACTATTCCTTCATTCACCTTTCACTTTTATCTAAATTGGATTCCTTGTGGTAATAGATTAGAGTACCTGATATTTTTCAGACCATTGTGAAGATGAAATAGTGGTTCTGTATGTCTCGTACCTAGGAATAACAATTCAGATGATTGGATCATTGATAAGACATGACCTAGAAATTTACGCAAGCTCCGTTACACAATTGATAAGAGCGGCTAAGGGAGCGGGTGCAGTGGGCGGGGGAGGGGGAGGGGGACACAGATTCTCATGGCCAGTACCATCAACTATTTAGTTACAGATAGTTGTCGGAGCCAAGGGCAAGGAACCTTATGGACATACATATTATATTAAAATAATGGAAACTGCCCCAATCAAGATGTTGAATTAAGATGTAGAAATATGTCTACTCCTTTCAACACACGGCGAACATACCGCGAACATACGGCAAACACACGGCGAACATACGGCGAACATACGGCGAACATACGGCAAACATACGGCGAACACACGGCGAACATACCGCGAATATACGGCGAACACACGGCGAACATACGGCGAACACACGGCGAACATACGGCGAACACACGGCGAACATACGGCGAACACACGGCGAACATACGGCGAACACACGGCGAACATACGCGAACAAAAGGCGAACACACGTCGAACACACGGCGAACCCTTTTCACAATCGCCAAAGGCGATATGCGATAGGTCATTCCGACATGGAAATGATTTGTTGAATACCAAGAACATTGAATCAGTCTCAGCATTAAGGTCCATGTTCTTGACGAGAATAAGAAGCAAAAACACAAGTCATTCCAGCATTCCTATGGAATGTTGCAGTAAAAACGCCTCGATTGCTTCTTCCAAAATCAAGTTTATCCGGAACAGCAAATTGTACGATTTCGCGCGTGTGATTGGAAAGCGTTGTTCAAGAGTTACGGGGCTATAAATCTCATGTCATGGATTCACAGTATTCTAGCTGAGGTGCATGTTACGTCATAGCCGCCATGTTGGCTGACTATGCAAATCATTCCTCATTATTAAGCTTGTCTTGTTAAATCAACCAAGATGGCGGCTGTTTCATTGTTTGTTTATATTTTAAGGGACTTTTCGCGATCACATGGTTGCACTGCAAGTATATGTTTTTTGTTTTATCTTTAGCTTTTTTCGTTAAGTCAAATTTTAATGTTTCTCATAAACAATCAGAATGCCAAAAACTAGGTTTGCAGCGTAGCAAAACCGCTGAGTTTGGGGCTAGTACCTCCAAAAGAAATTACAATGGTACAGACAGAAATTAATAAACTACTTACCCTTGGTGTTAGACAAACACACGTTTCCAGTACTCTCTGTGCGATACTTGCCTTCGGTACAGTTGCACAGCAATCTCTGTTTATTCCCCAGACAAGAGTTCATACAACCCTTTCGAACCATTAAACATGAACGATTTTATAAAACAATTTCGAACAGAAATCGTAAATTTTCTTTCTTTTGGGGGCTTTTGAAAACTATGTTGATTCATGTATCTATTATCGCTATTATTTATTTTTAAGATTTATATAAACAACATATATTATAGTAATCTATATCACGTGTATGAAATTAGACCTTTATTACTATTTTATAACAGCTGTTATTATGAAATGGATCGATGCGTTCGATAACAAACTGAAAGAAGAAAAAAGCAGTGTCAATTTCCCAATATTGTATTAAAGAATTCAAAAGAAGTGTGTCAGTTACAAAACAATTTGTTAAAGACTAAATATATTGAAATAATTACTCGCGTAAATAATCACGTTTTTGGTACCTTAATGATAAAAAATCTTAAAATTCGAGTTTAAGTTTTTTTGTGCAATGGTAAAAAACGGCAATGACAAAAAAGTCTGAATTATGCTAGAAAACCATGGATTTTGTTACGATATTATGCGATATATATACCGAATTCAATTATGGCTTTATTATACATTTTGTATACTGGAAAAACATTAACATGAACATTAAATTATAGAGACAAGAATTATGAACGCCATGATGTAGCGTGAAAAACGCAAAAATTTTAATTCAAAAATATCTTAAGAATAGTCCATTTCACGGATCCCGTTACTCAACCTCAGCCTCGTCAGCGTGTAATTATTCTTTAGAATTTGACTACAGTCCGCAGTAATGATAGGAATTTACACATCAACGAACAATTGAAACACTTAAGAATTTCACAGGTTGTAGGCAATTTCTAAAGAATATATTACACGCTGACGAAGCTGAGGTTGAGCCGCGTAATTTAATTAAAATAATCTTTTAATGGTCCGTTACTGACAACTCTCCACGGCAGTTTTATTGTGCGATATCACATGATTTAGTTAGGACGACAGATAGTGTTTGTGCCTTGATTGCCTTGAATTCCAATCACTAAAATATGTATTCTTCACAATATATAATATTCAATATTCAATATATGTATTCAGATTCTTCACAGCCACCATCGAATCAATCCTACTATATGGGTGTGAGAGTAGCCTGCAGAGCAGGCGTCCTTTTGATGGGTTTGAGAGGAAGAATCGGGGTTTTGGGATTCCTGTTTGGACCAAGGGCCCTCCCCCTTCGCTTCTTTTTTGATTTGTTTCAATTTTCGTTCGTTCCAAAGTTCCCCCAAAACCCCGGTCTTTCTCCAAACCCACAAGAACGCCTGCAAAGTAGGCTAGTGTGAGAGTTTTTCCTTGTCGAAAGCACAAGAGAAGTCGCAAAAAAGTTTCCAAAGATAAAATTCAAATGCAAAATCACTGTCAGGTATAAAACATAGAACATAGAAACTGAGACCAAAACGTATGCTAGGAAATAAAATAATTATCCTCTGATGTATTCATTTAAGATACACAGTTATATAAAACATCTCCATGCTCTCATGTCAGTGCAACAATTTATGAACATTACACAAGTTGCATCACTAGATACATCTTATCAAATATCGTATTTCCGATGTACCATCTTGGTCTCAGCTTCTTTCTATATTCTGATGTTTCTGAACCCGATCGAGTGTATGTCATAGTATATATCCCGCAATGTATCATGAGACATACCTCTTCCCTACCGACTACACGTGGGTTAGTTAATCTATTATATACCACCATGAAATCAGTCAGAATAAAGGAAGTTACAGCTCAACAGTTTATGACAGCTGTATACAGCTAACATAAGCTAGCATTTTTTAAACATTTTTTAAAAAGTGGAAGCCGTGCAGACAAACATTTCTCCATGTGCATCAGTTGATGCTAGAACTGTGACTGATATCATCAGTAAGTCTTCATCCAAGTCATGTGTATTGAACTCTTTTGAATTCCAACTTGTATCCCATTCTCGTACCCAAGGCCTTCTCAGCTTTCTAACGAAAAATCGATTTTTTGGTGAAAACGGGCTGGGTACGAGAATGACTGGTATCCTCAAATCCTTTTAACCGACTGCAAACCTCTACCATCGACATTAACATAATGAAATCTAATGAAACCATGTACCAAGCAACAACACAAAAGCATTCAAGAAGAAAAGGAAAACCAAAAAAGGCAAAATAAACACATACACACAAAAAAAACGTGAGCGTTCCTCAATCTTCACAGCTTTCTTAACAGAAACGAGATAAGTGGCTGCCGGCGTATCCACCAAAAAGGGAAATTGTCACAGTAACGATGGCTATCAGTCCATCTACACAGCTCGCTTGTCATAGTGTAACGATAGCTACTAGTCCATCTACACAGCTCGATTGTCATAGTAACGATGGCTATCAGTCCATCTACCAAGCTCGATCGTCACAGTAACGATAGCTACTAGTCCATCTACACAACTCGATTGTTGTAGTAACGATGGCTATCAGTCCATCTACCAAGCTCGATCGTCACAGTAACGATAGCCACTAGTCCATCTACACAGTTCGATTGTCACAGTAACGATAGCTACTAGTCCATCTACACAGTTCGATTGTCACAGTAACGATAGCCACTAGTCCATCTACACAGTTCGATTGTCACAGTAACGATAGCCACTAGTCCATCTACAAAGCACAATTGTCATAGTAACGATGGCTGCTAGTCCATCTACACAGCCCGATTGTCATAGTAACGATAGCCACTAGTCCATCTACAAAGCACAATTGTCATAGTAACGATGGCTGCTACTCCATCTACACAGGTCGATTGTCACAGTAACGATGGCTGCTAGGCCATCTACACAGGTCGATTGTCATAGTAACGATGGCTGCTAGTCCATCTACACAGCTCGATTGTCATAGTAACGATGGCTGCTAGTCCATCTACACAGCTCGATTGTCACAGTAACGATGGCTGCTAGTCCATCTACACAGGTCGATTGTCATAGTAACTATGGCTACTAGTCCATCTATAAAGCTCGATTGTCATAGTAACGATAGCCACTAGTCCATCTACACAGCTCGATTGTCATAGTAACGATGGCTACTAGTCCATCTACACAGGTCGATTGTCATAGTAACGATGGCTGCTAGTCTATCTACACGGCTCGATTGTCATAGTAACGATGGCTACTAGTCCATCTACACAGCTCGATTGTCACAGTAACGATGGCTGCTAGTCCATCTACACAGGTCGATTGTCATAGTAACGATGCCTTCTAGTCCATCTACAAATCTGGATTGTCACAGTAACGATGGCTGCTAGTCCATCTACAAATCTGGATTGTCACAGTAACGATGTCTGCTAGTCCATCTATAAAGCTCGATTGTCATAGTAACGATGGCTGCTAGTCCATCTACACAGGTCGATTGTCATAGTAACGATGGCTGCTAATCCATCTATAAAGCTCGATTGTCATAGTAACGATAGCCACTAGTCCATCTACACAGCTCGATTGTCACAGTAACGATGGCTACTAGTCCATCTACAAAGCTCGATTGTCATAGTAACGATGGCTGCTAGTCCATCTACAAAGTACAATTGTCATAGTAACGATAGCTACTAGTCCATCTAGAAAGTACAATTGTCATAGTAACGATGGCCACTAGTCCATCTACGAAGCTTCATTGTTGCAGTAACGATAGCTTCTAGTCCATCTACAAATCTCGGTTGTCACAGTAACGATAACTGCTAGTACATCTATCATCTTATCAATTAGAATTTATTGTTTATTAGTAATCATTTTAGTTAAGTGTGAACTTAGATTGGAGCTATGCTCTGTTGTATAATCCCTACCTCATTCGTGATTTTTTATTTGTTTGTTTTGTATATATTTTGTAGTTTATTATATCTTTATTTTGAGGTAAAGCTTTGTAAATAAATAAATAAATCTACAAAGCTCGGTTGTCATAGCAACGATGATTGCTAGTCCATCTACACAGCTCGATTGTCATAGCAACGATGGCTACTAGTCCATCTACAAAGCTCGTTTGTCACAGTAACGATGTCTGCTAGTCCTTCTACAAATCTGGTTTGGCACAGTAACAATGGCTGCTAGTCCATCTACAAAGCTCGAGTGTCACAGTAACGATGTCTGCTAGTCCATCTACAAATCTGGATTGTCACAGTAACGATGGCTGCTAGTCCATCTACAAAGCTCGATTGTCATGGTAACGATGGCTGCTAGTCTATCTACAAGGCACGTTATAATAGCAAAGAAGTCTATACTATGTACAAAGCTCGATCGTAAAACAGAAAGTGGCTTGAGTCTAATACACAAAGGTTTTTGTAATATTTAAATTGTCTAGAATTCCCTCTACAAAGCTCTTCCATACAATATTTTCCATACGTCTGATTACTCTAAGTTCCATTTCTATTTGCAGCTGTTGATGCTGGCAAATGTTTGTTCTTTTTTTTTTTTTTTGTTTGTGGAAAAAGAAGGCGAAAACCTTTTCGATATATATTGCGAACCCCATAAATTATGTATATATTGTGCGGTCTCTATCTTGAATTTAAAATTATTAAATGGCCTATAGTTAATTGGTAAATATTTATAGGTGGCTTATGAAATTCTCAAGATGTGTTTCATTCAATGACTTTTCCGGCGTTCAATGTTTACTTTTTCTTTGAGGTCCTTAAGCTTATTCACTTTTAAAAGTACTAGTAAAAGTACTAGTAAAAGTTGATTATTAAATTCGTTAGAGAGGTACTTAAAATGTGTGTGATTTTTTTAAACGAATTAATTGTGCTTGTATGTTTTTTTGGTTTTGAATTAATTCCGAGTTTGCAAGAAGAAAGTAACACATATTTCAATATAACCAGCCTCGATCTTCTATCTTATACAGTTTATTTGAGAATTCATAATTATTAACTATAAATAACCCATCACTTATTATTAGATACCGTAAATCCTCTATTTAGCCCCCCGGGGGGCTTATTTATTTCAGGCACGTTTGAGGGAGGGCTTATTGGAGAGGGGGGACTTAATTTAGAGGGGGGGGTTTATTGATTTAGTCGAAACGCAGTATGTAATATGATTGTAACTCAGGATTAAACGGAAGCATTACTATAAGCCTTTTCATAGTTTAAGAATCGATCCCACTGCGCATGTGATTTTATCCCAAATTTCTCACCTTCTTTTGACTAAACCTTCTTTTGTTCTTAATTAAACAAAAGGTGAGAAATTCGGGATAAAATCGCATGCGCAGTGGAATCGATTCTTAAACTATGAAAAGGCTTATTGACCGTCTCGCATAATCTGTGGTGATGTACATGGCATTTTTATTATTTGATTCACCTGTGTTAGAGTGCAAATAATATACCCGTGAAATAGTTAGGATTAAATAGGAGATAGTTAGCGCTTAATTATACAACACATAGGAATTCAGTGAGGCACGACAAGGGCACGGGCGTTTACTAGAGTAACAACTCATTACGCAAATGAACGTTTTTTCTAACAAGTTTATTGAATTGAACTAAGAATCAAGACACAAGACGCACATTTAATTCTGCAGTAAATCATGACACAAAAAACCCAGTACGCAAATGAACGTGTTTTCTACCATTTTTATTTGTTTTATCACGCTAAAGATCAAGACAATACGCATTTATAAACTAAAACAAATCAAGACTCAAACAACTATAGCTAAAAAAGACCCAGTACGCAAATAAACGTGTTTTCTACCATTTTTATTTGTTTTATCACGCTAAAGATCAAGAAAATACGCATTTATAAACTAAAACAAATCAAGACTCAAACAACTATAGCTAAAAAAAGACCCAGTACGCAAATGAACGTGTTTTCTACCATTTTTATCTTTATATTTTTTTATAATTAAAATTTGTAGAACATCAAAATCGTTATTATAATAAAATATTGTTTCAGTTTTTGCAGGCGTGCATAAAAATATTTTAAAATGCGCGCCCTTGAGTAGCACACGTGCACTAGTTCACCCGTCACGGCTCGCCTATTTCTTTGACTAATTAGATTTAGGCAACCAATAGCACAAAGTTAGTAATTAGTTAGCTAGCTATCTATTTCACGGGTATATTATTTGCACTCTAGTCTCTCAAGTATAATTTACGATTATTGTGAATAGCAAAACTAAAACACGTTAACATTAGCGTTAACATTAACCAAGCAAGCTAAAAAGAAATGTACTGAACAACCAAGACTTTAATAAATCACCTTTAATTAATACACGTGATTCTTTAGTTGTGAAAGGGGGAGGGGGGGTTAAAAAGAGAGGGGGGGGGGGGGGTTTAACAGATTTCTTCCTTTAAAAAGGGGGGCCTTATTAGAGAGGGGGGCTTATTTGAGACGGGGGGAGGGGGGCTAAATAGAGGATTTACGGTATTATTCTATAGAGTGCAAATAATATACCCGTGAAATAGATAGCTAGCTAACTAATTACTAGCTTTGTGCTATTGGTTGCCTAAGTCTAATTAGTCAAAGAAATAGGCGAGCCGTGACGGGTGAGCTAGTGCACGTGTGCTACTCAAGGGCGCACATTTTAAAATATTTTAAAGCACGCTTGCAAAAACTGAAACAATATTTTATTGTACATGCTTTTCCTTCGTATAATTTGACATGTTCGCATTTTCGAATTCGTATCTGTTAAACAACAAGTGGAGCTTGATTCATGTTTTATGACTTGATATTCAGCTGATGACTGTATAATCTTCAAATTGTCTAGTGTTTAAGTCATTGCTTTTTCGTTCTTAAAGCTAAATTACAAACGACGATAGTTTTTCTTCATTAATTGTCCACACTGCGGGCAGAAGCAAAAGTGGCGTTCTACGAAGCTCAAACAAGTAGGGCTAATACGGTTCAAGCGAAATGGTTTTTGGGCTGGCCAAAGCCAATACGCAGAAGACACCTGGAGTACTGGAACACAACATGCACATTGGAGTAATTTATGCCTTTCTCGCCATTTCCAAGGAACAAGTAAGAAGATTTTATGGTGGAGATCTTGGCGAATTTATATTTAACTTGCTTTTTAAATTATCTAATCAATAACGATTTTGATGTTCTACAAATTTTAATTATAAAAAAATATAAAGATAAAAATGGGTTGTTTGAGTCTTGATTTGTTTTAGTTTATAAATGCGTATTTTCTTGATTTTTAGCAAGATACTAAACAAATAAAAATGGTAGAAAACACGTTCATTTGCGTACTGGGTCTTTTTTAGCTATAGTTGTTTGAGTCTTGATTTGTTTTAGTTTATAAATGCGTATTGTCTTGATTTTTAGCAAGATACTTAACAAATAAAAATGGTAGAAAACACGTTCATTTGCGTACTGGGTTTTTTGTGTCATGATTTACTGCAGAATTAAATGTGCGTCTTGTGTCTTGATTCTTAGTTCAATTCAATAAACTTGTTAGAAAAAACGTTCATTTGCGTAATGAGTTGTTACTCTAGTAAACGCCCGTGCCCTTGTCGTGCCTCACTGAATTCCTATGTGTTGTATAATTAAGAGCGACTGTCCACTAATATCGAGCCAAATCAAGAATCGGCGGCAACAGTGAAAAAATCGATTTTCTTTATTTTTGGTCCAGAGTTAGGTAGTAGTGAGTAAGTAAACGTGGTGGGTTTTATTTCTTCAAAAAAAATGTTATCGCTGAGAAAAATCGAAAAAACGGTCCGTCCGATATAGGGCCCAAGACGGCACGAAATGAAAGCCATTTTAGGGGTCTCTTTAACGTTATCCTGTAAAGTCGCAACACATTTTCCAGCCTTTTTAAATTGAGATATTCGTTCTTCAACTATTCTTGAACATTTTCATGCAATTTTAGGCTCATGGGTTTATTTATTATTTTTTTAGAGGTCCGTCAAACTCGCTATAATTTGAGTCTGCAAAAACTTCGCTCCGGCACACAAATTCAAAAAATAAATTCTACATGTGGTATAATTCAGAATCTTTCAAAACTTCGGATTCTAAGCAAGTTAATATGGATCTTAAAAGTTCCATCAAAATTAGTTTGGGGAAATTTCCACAGCGGTCCAAACAAGCGAGTGAATAATGCTGGTTTTTAGAAGAAACCGCCCCGTGACTTGAAAACATTGTGTTTGGAGCCTTTGAAATTAGGACGAAAATCAGTCTATAATTTTGCTAAAACGGACAGGTTTTAATTTCCAACGACTTTCTTAGTGTTTCTTTGAGTTAACTTCAAAATATCAAAGCTTAAGAATCGAGTTTTCCTTTTATTTACTTTGAGTAAGAACTACCCAGTTTCTAATTAGCATAGTGCTTTCAACGAGTAGATTTCAAAATATGTTTTTTGGTCTGAAAACACTCCTACAATTCGACTAATGTCAAAGCAATGTTACAGAAAGACGTTTCCTACTTGCTTTACATGTTTTCTTGCTAATTCTGTACAGTTTTACTTCCATTTTCAGAATTAGTTGTGATACGTTTATCGGAACTTGGGATCAGTACTATTGATTGCGTGACCTAACGTCCCGTGGGGGAAGGGGGGCGGGGGGTGAAAAGCTGAATGTAGCGGGCTTCCAGGTTTTGATACGAGGGAAGTCTCGAATCATTTCTTATTTTCTCGATTTGCGAAGCAATAACAAACTGGCTCCTTGCTGGCCTGACAACTATATTGAACAAAAATGTACCAAAGGATTTTACTGTAGTTACTTAACTACCTCCCTGATACCTGAGGCTAATTTCTAATTTGAAGATCTTGCTTACGTGAATCATGGCAAAAGATAAACCCAAGAATGGGAAACATTAAGAAAAAATACTGAAATTGTCAATTCCTACTTGTCATGATGTGCTCATAAATACCTGGACAAGCGTTTCTTTTTTTTTCTTTTGTTTTCCTTTTTTCTTTCTTTTTTGTTGCCTTTTTTTTTTAGTTTTAGTTTTTGATTTATTTTTGTACTTGCGCTCAGGTAAAATCAACGAAAAGGCGTTTCAGTCAGAAAGACTTAACTTTTGAGTTCTACATATAAGTTTAAACCGAATCGGTGCGACTTTCTGCCATTAAACCTGACATTCGCAGTTTGCATAAAGGGCCATAATCTTGTCTGTATATGGCTTCTTGCGCTTGACTTGAACATCTGTGGTGTCAATACCAAAATGGAGGCATATTTGCTTCAACATTGCGATGGCAAAAGTCTCCAGTTTTGACTTTGATGCCAAATCACAAATGTTATATGTGTCGAAAACCAGTGGGTGCTTTACGGACAGTTCGCTTTTTGCATTAGGCTGCGAATTCTTCAATCTCATATTGATGAATGGCGTTTTCCAGTTCGTCAGCGGTATAATCATCGACATCTTCCTTTGGATCTGGACTCGGAAGCTTCTTCTTTTTAGCTACGCGTGAAAAAAAACTGGTAATCTGCTTGCTTGTCAAGAATTCGTCGCTGTTGAACAGTCGATTGCCGTTGATGTCCTTTGCTGTCATCATGGCTCTAGCAACTGACAAGGAATTTGCTTTCTGTCCAGTAGTTTCTCCTATCTGGAATTTCTTCAAAAGGTAGTCTTTCTGCTTTTGGGAGAATCTTTTTTTACCTCCTAGTGAAGATCTTAGGGCTCATCCCATTGGCAAGGTTTCTTTCTTGTTTTGTGCTGTCGTTCTTCTGTAGCTCGCATCTAAATGGGGGATCCCAATGAACTGTCCTTCTAATTTTTCTGCGTAACAAAGTGTCGCTTTGTCAAAAATGGTCTCCTGCTCCAAAGCAAAATGGTGTTTTCCACAATCTAGATGCTGTTCAAGGGAAGAATGTCTCAAGAACGTCATCGTACACCCTTCTTCAGGACAGGTAAACAGTGCACTTGGCTCTCTAGCTTCTGATGGAGCACTGAGTGTTTTCTCTGTGGTCGTTATTACTGATTCAACGGATTTGGGAGTTTTAGATTTGATCTGTGTAAATTGACTATCGCTGGTTTCAATCAACGTCAGGGATGGTATCTGTGAGTCGGTAGGTAGTTGTAGATCTTTGGATGATAGAAGTTTACCTGGTCCAATTTTGTATGCCTTCCAGATACGAATCCCATCTTCACAATACTCTACATTAGATACTTGACTGACACCATCCAGTTTCAATGTTGGCATATCTGGGATGACGGGGGATCCAGAGAGGATGACGCCCACAGCAGAAACTCCGCCTGACGATAAGATTGCTTTTTTCATGTGCTCATGAGAAATGATATCATTGCCTTCATTGAGGTGGATTCTCATATGGGACTTGATGGTAGCAGCCTTTCTATCACAGGCTCCCTTTCCTCCCTGTGGATCTGAGAAGTCCATGCGCTTGATTGCAACACCATGACAATGGCCTAATAACTTTGCATAAAAAATGTTCGGACCGTTGCGATAGCATCCAGCGTTGTCCTGACGGTAAAAAACTGAGCGTAGTTTGGGCATGATGACTTTAAGCCTTTCAATGACATCTGACATTATAGCCAGAATGACGACGTATTCCTGACTACATGACTCAAAGATGTGAACAAATGTTAACATTTCTAATTGACCATCTTTGCCTCGTTTAGTCGCTACTGTGATGTGCCAAGACATGCCACGTTTGGCAAACCAGTCTTTCTGACTCTCTCTAAACTTTCTTGGAATGAATTTCATGGCCCAGTCTTGGGTTAGAAAAACGGACGTCTCATCGAGGACTTCTAAGATGTCTACTCTAGCCTCATCTTGGTTAACATAGCGCAGAAGATGTGATTTCCATGCTCCAATGTTTGTTTTGGCCTGTCGCACACGGAAAGTCAGCTCTTCCTTTGTATCTTCAGAGAGATTTCCCGACTGCTCTTTTAAAGCTTCCTCTATGCACATGACGGTGTCGGTTAGCATAGTACACCGATCATATGAGCTATCGTGCTGGTGATTACACTCTGACTGATAATCTGAATCACCAGGGTCACTCAAGGCATACCGCCTACAATGATCAGCCACCGTCGAACTCTCAGATATGTGCACCTGCAATTTATATTTAAAAATATCCATCACTGAATTAATTTAAATTAGCCTTTAAATAAAACTAACCGAGGGGATGTTTGGTTTATCTTTAATGCTCTAGCTTTGATTCTCTGTTGTTGATTTTATTTGTACTGGACAGCGAAGGTCCGCTATATTAGAGTTTCAGTATTGTGTGTAAGGTTACTCTAAGTACGTGAATCCGCGTGAATTGCGCTATTTTAAAACATCTGCTTTGACCGCGGAGAGACTCCCTAATCGGCCTACGCGGTCTTTGTACCGTAATGTGATGTTATAGCGGTTACCTTGTAGTCAGTTTTCAGGTAGCGTTTTCCTGCTTTAAGGCGATCTTGTTGTTTTGCCCAGGCCATTCCTAAACCGATGTCTCCTAGTATTTCTGTAACGCTTTCTAGATCGTCAAATGCCTCTGCACCTGTCGAACTTATGTAGTTCAAACCCTGAAGCGAAGTTCTTAAAGAAGCAGGACAGACCATAAGGATACGAAGCAAAGTACTGCGACTCAAGGGCGTAAAGGCTGACTCCCGACAGAATTCCTGGTACTGTTGAATTACCCTTTCGGGAATGATCGTACGAATTACGTTTGGGACCTTGACTAGCTGATCAGAAGATAATTTTATGGTTTTCTCTCCAAAAGGTAAGTCCTGGATGATGTGTGGACTGGTAACGAAGTTAATAAAGTGGTCGATCTTGCTTGTTGACACGGAAATTCTTGACTGAGGTGACAGTGGGACAGGTTCTCCTCTTCCGTAAAGTAGGCAGTGACGTTTGGCCTCAGTATATCGATACTTTGTAAGATCTGGAATCCATTTACGAAGATTGTTTAGACTGACCTTGTCCGCCATGATAGAGAGAATTTGTCTTCGAGTACCCCAACTACCTGCAGTATTGTAACATTCGGTCAGCGCATCCAAAAGAATGGTATCCATGTCTTTAAAGTTTGCTACATCATCAGAAAACCGCTGGCAAAGGGCTGTCGAAGAAGAGACTGACTGCCAGAGAAAATCAGCATCACACGGGGCAATTTCTTCAAGAACGGCTGTTACTCCTTGGTATGCTTTGCGTGTATAATATCGCTTGGTCCTGTCACTAGCATTAGACCAAGGCGTAGTTAGGGTGTGTCTGACTGGACTGACATCTCTGGAACGCAAAAAGCTATTCAGTTCTTGTAAAGGATTTCCAGATGATTCCTCCCAGCTGCTATCATCAGAGGGCAAAAAAAGGCTCCCACCAGGTGTTACTGGGTTTAGATGTGGTTGACCGGTACTTTTTGCAGTCAACGGGGTGCTGTGGGCGGTTGGGGTATTCATTGTTACCTCTTTGTCAGTCTCCTATAAAATACAAGTACATACATATGAAAAGTTAATTTTATTTCCTGAAAGACAAGAAAACGCATGGGAGTTATAATCATTTAATAGAAGGGGCGGATCCAGAATGTTTTAAGGGGAGTAATTCTTACAGGGTAACCAATGCCGTTGCCAGTCTAAAATGTTTTCTGACATAAACACTAGTAATGCATTCCCTCGCCACCCCTGGACCAGACCCTCAGGATATGTGCTAAAACCACGCCTTTATTTAATGCTACGAAAGACATCGACTCACCAAGGACATACACTTCATCTTTGCTTGAACAGTGTAATCGTCTAGAAGGACCCTGCATTCCCGGCATATTGCTGTATAACAATGAAATATTCACATGGCATGATTTCAGTATATCAGACTTTATGGCGTCAAGTTAACGTCTTCATTTGACATTGCTTGAATTTTCACATGCAGCTATTGCAGCATGCAATTTAGCGGGAAATACATTTATTTTCATACTGAATTGGCTTTATTTCATTCCTTAGTACACAAAAAGAGTAACATATATACTAACCTGAACCTACGGGAACAAAGACACCCGTCATCTGCAAGATAGTATTCGATTTTTCTTTGCCGATCCCGCGATCAGCTTTGGGCCATTTTGCTTTCTTTTCGCCATGCCTTGACAGCTCCTGAGGAACTCGGCAGCACTGGGAACTTCTGCGCCAGCCTATACCTAACAATGAACGATGACCTGGACAAATTGTCAACTCTGCAATATTGTCTGGAACCGAGAATATCGAAGCTCGAGCCAAAAGTAGTTCAACCTCAGAATCGACATCCTGTATACCAAAAGCTTTCTTATGCCCGGATATATCCAATTCACATGAACTAAGTGGTATCACGACCATCTTCTTGTTTCGATCTCTGGGATCATAACCGCAATTTCCGCCTACGATTTTCTTAAATGAACAGCTGGCTTCCATTCCTAATCCCTCATGAACGAAAGCCGCTTTATTAGGAAGTGCTAGTAAACGTCATTTTCCCATGTCACGTGGTTGAACGCTTGTCCAGGTATTTATGAGCACATCATGACAAGTAGGAATTGACAATTTCAGTATTTTTTCTTAATGTTTCCCATTCTTGGGTTTATCTTTTGCCATGATTCACGTAAGCAAGATCTTCAAATTAGAAATTAGCCTCAGGTATCAGCGAGGTAGTTAAGTAACTACAGTAAAATCCTTTGGTACATTTTTGTTCAATATAGTTGTCAGGCCAGCAAGGAGCCAGTTTGTTATTGCTTCGCAAATCGAGAAAATAAGAAATGATTCGAGACTTCCCTCGTATCAAAACCTGGAAGCCCGCTACATTCAGCTTTTCACCCCCCGCCCCCCTTCCCCCACGGGACGTTAGGTCACGCAATCAATAGTACTGATCCCAAGTTCCGATAAACGTATCACAACTAATTCTGAAAATGGAAGTAAAACTGTACAGAATTAGCAAGAAAACATGTAAAGCAAGTAGGAAACGTCTTTCTGTAACATTGCTTTGACATTAGTCGAATTGTAGGAGTGTTTTCAGACCAAAAAACATATTTTGAAATCTACTCGTTGAAAGCACTATGCTAATTAGAAACTGGGTAGTTCTTACTCAAAGTAAATAAAAGGAAAACTCGATTCTTAAGCTTTGATATTTTGAAGTTAACTCAAAGAAACACTAAGAAAGTCGTTGGAAATTAAAACCTGTCCGTTTTAGCAAAATTATAGACTGATTTTCGTCCTAATTTCAAAGGCTCCAAACACAATGTTTTCAAGTCACGGGGCGGTTTCTTCTAAAAACCAGCATTATTCACTCGCTTGTTTGGACCGCTGTGGAAATTTCCCCAAACTAATTTTGATGGAACTTTTAAGATCCATATTAACTTGCTTAGAATCCGAAGTTTTGAAAGATTCTGAATTATACCACATGTAGAATTTATTTTTTGAATTTGTGTGCCGGAGCGAAGTTTTTGCAGACTCAAATTATAGCGAGTTTGACGGACCTCTAAAAAAATAATAAATAAACCCATGAGCCTAAAATTGCATGAAAATGTTCAAGAATAGTTGAAGAATGAATATCTCAATTTAAAAAGGCTGGAAAATGTGTTGCGACTTTACAGGATAACGTTAAAGAGACCCCTAAAATGGCTTTCATTTCGTGCCGTCTTGGGCCCTATATCGGACGGACCGTTTTTTCGATTTTTCTCAGCGATAACATTTTTTTTGAAGAAATAAAACCCACCACGTTTACTTACTCACTAATACCTAACTCTGGACCAAAAATAAAGAAAATCGATTTTTTGCTGTTGCCGCACATTGCTCGATATTAGTGGACAGTCGCTCTTAAGCGCTAACTATCTCCTATTTAATCCTAACTATTTCACGGGTATATTATTTGCACTCTAGTGGGTGGCCTGTATATTCCTTTTTTAAGATTTTTTGATTAAGGTAATTCCTTTGTTTTGCACTGCGCATTTTTCTGCGCATGCAGCTAAAAGAATGGAACTAACAAAGTTTAGGCATTTTTCTTTCGGAAACTAAATAAGAAACATATTCAAAACCAATTTTCACATTTTTCTCTTTTTTGAGTGGAGAAATTGCGATTTTATCTGACTCGCCTCAGTCTTCACTCGGAAAAGTGTCAGTTTTTGACTATTTTGAAAAGTTTTTTCAAGATAAATCAAAATATAAAATATGAAAGAAAGTTTATTGGAGAGATTTTGAAATATTTTGATGGGAATAGTTGACATGTGCAATTTTTGGACGTTAGGCGCACATACCTGCATTTTTCACTAATAGTTCAAGAATCATAGTCATAATCTTACTTTCAAAGCTCTTCATGGCCAATCTCCTATCTATATCCGGGAACTCATTTCAGTGTATAAACCGAACCGTAATCTTCGTTCTGCATCACAAGTTCTTCTATCAGCACATTCTTATAATCTTAAATCTTATGGTCATCGCTCCTTCTCTGTAGCTGCTCCTGAACTCTGGAACTCACTTCCAATATCTCTCCGAAATGCATCAAGTTTGGCCTCATTCAAAACTGAACTTAAAACTTATCTCTTCAAATTAGCATATTCTTTGTTAATAATTTTTATTTTGTCGTTGTCTTTGTCGTTTGTTTACTAGCGCTTAGAACAGATTTGTATTTGCGCTTTATAAATAAATATTATTATTATATTATTATCCAATGACTTTGATAGATTTAATAGTATAGATTATCTAGTAAAATTCGAGTTATAAGTACGTTTTGTTATATAAAAGTACTTTTAACTGTGAATAAAGGTTCTGATTACAGCTTCCGGTTGCTACCGCATTTCACTATAAAACCCATAAATTGACATATTTGGAGAGCATCTAGCTGAGAGCGAAAAAACGAGAATGGTGACCCCATCTCTTTATTGCAGTTTTTAAATGTCCATTACATAATTAATGTGCATGCAAAGTTTCAGGACAAAGTTATTGGCAAAATTTCTTTCAAGGGAATTACCTTAAGTGACTTTTCATTCGATGTTTACAAGTTCTTTGAGTTTCGTAATTTTGTGTGATTATAAATGTCACTTTTTTCAATTGCAAAAGTTAATAATAAACTTTGTTAGAGATTTATATATTGGACATTGTTAGTTGAGATGATTTTTCATTACTAAATGCTGTGATGTGTTTCTTTCTTTTCTTTTTTGATTTTATTCAGTGTCTTTTACTCAGACGAAGGACTTACGTCATTAAGTTTTTTCATCTTTTCACGGTGTATAATTTACCTTTTTATCACTACTGTTTCATCAGTGTGTGATATAGAGAAAGACCCAGACCTAAAACTTAAGAGGAATTTTTTTCAATAACGAGCAATAATGATCCCAATTTTCGTCTTGGGTTAACACTCAAAACCTTTTTTTAACAGATAGAAAATGATGTACTATGTTTGAAGCGGTATTTTCAAATGTACAAAGATGTTTTGTTGTATTTGTGTTAGAATGTAGCTTTGTCAGGCTTTTTAATAGAAAATGTATGGGAAGTAAGCAAATGAAGGCCTAAACCTCATTTTCGAGTCAAATTTTTGCTTTGGGTTTAACACTTTGATTCCACTTTCATCGGTCATCTCCACTTCCAAACAAGTTAAACTTTCTGAATAACAAGATTTTAGCCTTGTACAACAGCCTTCGGCTTCAAGAAAATAGTTTTTGGCGCTCACCGCTTGAATATGAAAAGAAATTCTCTCTTAATAAGTAATATATTAAAGAAATTAATATTATTTTGATAGTTGTATCTTAATTTTTATCAAAAGCTTTTCTTTGGATATACCATTCGTAATTTTTAGCATTCGAGGCAATATTTTGAAATATTGAGTTGGCTGTTGAGTTGGCTGCTAATTTCAGCGCGGTTGGTTTGTCATATATTGGATCGATTAGACTCGGTCCAGATAATCTCAATCGTAGAAAAAATTCGTAATCAGTAATCGGAAAATAAAGGATTCTAGCCAATCAGAAGCCAATAATTTAATTGATAAAGACAGCAGTTTGTTTGCACAAAACATAACTCCGACTCTATTACTCGGGTCACAATACACTCAATCAAATAAGTCACCAAATGTCATTTGTTATCATCTTAGTTCATTGGTACTCAAAAAGCTTCACCAGCTTACCATGGGTTTACGTTTGATTGTTTTTGTTTTTATTTGAACCCGAACGCCAAGCGTGCCAAGTTTTTTTGGCGCCAAAGATATTACGGAAGTGACGTAACATGACTTATGATTACGCCAACGCGCGCATTCTTGACAGAATAGCAAACACGTCCTTGCAGATGTTTCTTTTCCTTTTTCGCCAGAGAGGTGGAAATAAGAAATCTCTGCCAAGCAGGGTATTTAACTGTCAATGCTACCGTGAATATGTTAGCAAAACTGAAAGTAGACATCATTTCTAAGGAAATGGAAAAGAATTGACTTGAAATGATAAAAGTCTATATGTTAAGTGAATACATCGAATGTATAAGCAGATTAAAAAATCTGCCTCAGTTGGGTTCTCGCGGGACTCGAACCAGAGGCAGAACTGAGGCAGATTTTTTAATCTGCTTATACACTCGATGTAGCATACACTAACATATATATCTTTACTGTTTGACAAAAACACATTTCATGATAAGAGTCGTTTATAGAAATAAATGAATAAATAAATATAAAAAAAGATCTAAATCTAGAGCAAAAATAGAAGAGAAGTAGAAAAAAATACTCTTGATACGGTGGGGATCGAACCCACGTCCACCAACTTTAATTACATAATTAATACCAAAATATAGAAGGAAAAAAATAGTGCCTTCATGCCATACCCCGAGACATCCGCTGGGTCATCGTATGGACTTCGGACATGACGGCGATTAAGTCCCTCTGCCCTTGGGTGTACGGATTACGCAGTATAGTGTTCTAGCCGAAGCATCAGGGGAGAGACTAGCCGGCCCCCAGACCATATCTACAGCTAATCCCTTGCACTCTGCCACGCACTGGCACGGTGATTTGAAGTGGAAAATAATCTAGTCTATCTGGTGCTTTGTTTTCATGGCTATTGTTGTGCTAATTTCTTAAATCGTGGCCTAGTGGAAAAAACTTGGGCTAACAAGACACTGAGTCAAGCACGGTTGGTTGAGATTAGTACTTGGATGGGTGACCTAAAATTTATAGTTACCCAACTCTGTTTTTGGAATTCTTTTAATTTTTATTTAACTATATATTTTTAAGATACTCGAATAGATATAGACCTTATAAATGTTTTCTCCCCCTGATAATCCGCAATAGTGTAACCCGTTCCTGTCTAAACAAATGCTTTGAAAAGTCTTTGATTAACATATTAGAACCATTGTTGGTTATGTTTAGTACAGTTAAGCGATCTTCATCTGAAAAAGTCGAGCTGTGCTTTGCTAGTTCAAAATAAATTTGCTTGGGAGCAGTTGACTGCCAAAAGATTTTACTAAACTTGAATTCTCCGCCTTTTATTCTTTACAAATTAATTCCACACGGCTGTACACACCACAGAATTGCTGTTCCCGGTTGTTTTCGAGGCAAAACTACTTGCAAATGCGAAAAAAAAACATTGTTTTGGCACAAATTATTCAAGGCCAAGTATAACAGCATAATAATCGAAATGTTATGTTTTTGAACTTCATGAGACCACGAGATAACGACTTTTCCATGTTCATTGAAAGGACCTTTTTTATAATCGAAAAGTTAAACGTTTTGGTCATCGCAAAACAAAAATATTAATAAAATTGATAAAAAGAACCTAAATGTACACGAATATGGTTTGAGAGATGGTTAGAAGGTTTAAAAATTAACCACACCCTAAATCCAAAGCCGGGGGCGGAATTGATATCAACAGGGGAGAACGGTGCAGAATTATAAACCCGGGATAAGTTTTTAATTACACGGATATATTGTAATCACTCTATTTCCAAAAGAACAAAGCAACAGTAATCTATCTCTCTGAATTCATTATAATTTTAGTATTTAGTGTTTTGCATCGAAACAATGGAATTTAGGGCTTAGTTGATATTTTAAACCAGTTCAAACGCACGGGCTCGGTTTTGCATTAGAATTCAAGACCGAGGGCCGCGCCCTAGCGTTTGAACCTTTATAAACAGACTTGAAAATTTATTAAAAAACAACCATAGCAAAAGCCTGCTTCTACTTCTTTTACGATGTCATTGGGTATATCCAAATGAAGTGTTTTATATACTTCTCGATTATGAAAAGGTTCAGTTTAATTGGATGCGAAGAAGTCGCTCCATCATGGTCTCATGAAGTTCACATCCAGTAAAAGGACCTTTAATTAAAAACCTATCCCGGGTTTATAGTTCAGGCCCGTAGTAATATAATGTAATGCAGTAATATACATTGGAGAAACAGGAAGACCAGTTTAAAGAAAGAATAAATGAGCACACATGTACAAGACCGGATTTTCCCTGGCGGGAAGGATGTTAAATGCATAGTTCAATACCCCCAATGATATACAAGGGAGTCAGATCCGACTCCACCCTAATGAGATCAATAGGGACAGTGGTATAGAAATCCATGAACCACATATATCGACAATAAGAAAACACTCTGGAGATGGAGACGCAACAACGGCAAACGGCCAATATCAACACAAATCAACCGAGAGGTCAGGGGTACCCAAGAAATAGACAAAAAACTTTCTTGCTCCACTACGCGTCGTGCTTTTCCTGAAACTTTTTTCTCCTGTTCTGCCAGCCCCCGATTTCTTTATACTGCACATACCACGCACGCGCGTTTTCTATTTCTTAAAAAAAATGTACCAAAAACAATAACAATCATATATAATCCCGATACAAATTTTTATTTATATATACAATTATACAATTGCGTAAGATGTTCTTTTCTGTATAGCATATTCAGTGTCTAACCCTTTGCTCTTCTATGACAAACCCTGACGCCAAGTTGGGACAGCCCTTGAATAGAAACAGTATAATGAGAGCTGGACATCAGTTAACGAGTAAATGATAAAAACAATAGCATGCTCATTGATCCCACTGTGCAAATCGTGCGTATAGTTTTGAGCCCCATTCAACACACGATTTGCTTCCCGATACGTTCAGGAGCACCCCAAACAACCAGGGAACCAAGTCCTGAGGTAACCCAAATAACTATGGAACCACGGTCAGGGGCATCACAAGCTACCATGGAACCAAGGTCAGGAGTACCCACAAATACCCATGGAACCAAGATCAGCAACACCCCCAGCAACAATGGAACCAAGGTCAGGGGTACCCCTTAAACAACCAGGAAACCAAGGTCAGGGGCACCCCAGACAACCAGACAACCAGAAAACCAAGGTCAGGGGCACCCCCAACAACAATGGAACAAAGGTCAGGGGTACCCCCAAACAACCAGGAAACCAAGGTCAGGGGCACCCCAGACAACCAGACAACCAGAAAACCAAGGTCAGGGGCACCCCCAACAACAATGGAACAAAGGTCAGGGGTACCCCCAAACAACCAGGAAACCAAGGTCAGGGGCACCCCAGACAACCAGAACACCAAGGTCAGGGGCACCCCCAACAACAATGGAACCAAGGTCAGGGGTACCCCCAAACAACCAGGAAACCAAGGTCAGGGGCACCCCTAACAACAGTGGAACCAAGGTCAGGGGTACCCCCAAACAACCAGGAAACCAAGGTCAGGGGCACCCCCAACAACCAGGAAACCAAGGTCAGGGGCACCCCTAACAACCAGGAAACCAAGGTCAGGGGCACCCCCAACAACCAGGAAACCAAGGTCAGGGGCACCCCTAACAACCAGAGAACCAAGGTCAAGGGCAACCCAAACAACCAGAGAACCAAGGTCAAGGGCAACCCAAACAACCAGAGAACCAAGGTCAGGGGCACCCCAAACAACCAGGAAACCAAGGTCAAGGGCAACCCAAACAACCAGGGAACCAAGGTCAGGGGTACCCCCAAACAACCAGGGAACCAAGGAACCCAGGGAACAAAAATAATGCAGGCAAGTCCGAGACATTCAAAGCGAGATACATAGCGTAGATATCAATAAAAGGTAAAGGTACAATTGCAAATGATATCGCACTTCAGCAGTGAAAAGTGTATTATGCATCAACATTATTTGCCTTGTTTCACAATAACTACTCACACGTGATAGCATAGCAAAACGTATAGCAAACATTTTCATCGGCAAGTTAGTACCTGTGTGGCATGTGCAGCATTGGCCCCTTGGCCCCCGAACCATCTTTTGATTCTTTCCTTCTTTCTTCTAAACCACGTGTTAGTTTGTAAAGACGAGATGGGTCTCGTTCCGCTTTCACCTCCACCTAGTGACACAAGTATCGTCCGAAATTAGGGAAGTGTTAGGCAAGCTCTTAGAAAGATAAATGTTTAAATGTTTAAACATTGTTATCATGACGAACTTGAGCATTGACAGTAAAACATGGTGATAAGCAAGAAGAATATCGAAAGCACAGCCCTGTTGTAGTTAGCCTGCGTAGTGGCCCAGTGGGGTGTGGAGAAGAGGCAGGCAGGCAGGCAGGCAGGTAGAATATGGATACAACTCAAACGAAGAATATTATTCTCTAGGGAATGACACGTGGTCTGAAATAGGAAAATATTACGGCCAAGATAAAGAAGGTCTATTACGAGATCAATTGACTGGTTGTTATTGCTATCCACTCACTTGACTTTTCAATTTTTGAAGTCGTCTTTCTTTTTCCTTGATTTCTTCCTCTTTTGCTTTTATCACCGCTTGTTTTTCTTTAAGTATTTTGGTATTCTGAATGAAAACAATAAGAAGGACAAAGGAATGTTGGTTGAGGAGTTATACAGTTTACCTGAAAACAAAACTTTGTATTAGTGAAAGCCCATCCATGATATAGCCATCAGTGCCTAACTATTCTTGAAGTGAAAATTGAAAAAGTAAATCTACTGATGTGTATAGTGTAAAAGTGCTGCAAATTGTTTTCTGTGACTTTTCTTACTCTTTCTCTTATCCGGTTGATTTCTTCGGTGCTTGGTTTACTTTCCTTTCTTAGTTGTGCTTTCCTAGCCTCCTCTGCTTCTCGCATAACTTTTTCCTCTTCAGCTCGACAGCGAGCATACTCTTCAACTTGTGCTTTCAATTCCAGCTACAATTGGAAAAAAGGCAGTACCAGTAGTTAAAAGCAAAGGAGACATGTCAAACAGGCTGTGCACAAACCTATATAATATGCTATTACATCTGCACTTAAAAGCCTGCATTTTTAATTTGGACGCAGAAAGCTTGTACATAGTACGATAAAAACTACAAGTTGATAAGTTAGAGAAATCTTACTCTTGTACAACGCAGGGGGACACCCAGGGGACAACCACTATTCCTTACCCCTTACCTGAATAAGCCTCCTCCCCAACAGGACTTACATTGATTATCAGCCGCATTCGCGAGAATAAACTGATTATCAGTATTTTACAACTAGTAGATTTTAATATTAGGCAAGTTTTTACGATTCTGATAGTTTTAAGACCGATATCTCCTCCCTCCCCTCCCCCTCCCCCAAACAAAAAACAAAAAACAACTAAAAGGAAAGCAGTATGAGGAATTGATAAGTCGGTCAAATTTTACTCTTGAGGCGCGATTACAGGGAGCAATTTTTTCTGCAGCCAGTGTCGCAACGCCGTTGTGAGACAAGATTTTTTTTTTTTTCCATCAACTTTCTTTATTTCATCGTTGTGAGACAAGTTGCATGGAGCATCGCAGCGTGTGACATACAGCGCTATTTGAAAACATGTTGCGAGACAATTTGCAGCACTTGTTGCAAAAAGTATAGCTTTTTTTACTTTTGGCAACGATTGCGTCTCCGTTGTGTTTACACTGTGTAGACGCTATCTGATCTTACAAATGATTACAATGAAATTCACTAAATTGTATTAGTGTATATGCTGATATGGCCAAACGAGGCTCAGTTTTGAAGCAAATTTTTATTTCTAGTTTTGCAAAGAGTGAGCCACTCAGCCAGAGATATCCAAAACGGCACCGCACTAAAACCTGTTTTTGAAATCTATGGGCACTATTAGTTGGCTGGAGAGTGAAGAGCCTGAGATAATGTTTCTGTACAAACGGGGGACAGGTTAGCCAATTTAGCTATTAGTCCTCGAGCCCTAATAGGCTATGAGTCAATAGCCCATGAGACCGGAGGCTGAATAGGTTATTGACTCATTGCCCATGAGATAGAAGGCTGAATAGGTTATTGACTCATAGCCCATGAGACCGAAGGCTGAATAGGTTACTGACTCATAGGGCATGAGGGCGAAAGGACTAATTGTCATAGTCAAATCCAACTAGTAAGTCAAATATATAGATGCAAACAAGCTTTGATCCTTATAATAAATGTAACTAAACCTGTAGAAGGATTGCGTGTTCTTACTCTTTTTTTCTCTTCTTTCTCTCTTTCTTTCATCTTATTCATTTCTTCTTGGATTTGTTGTTCCTGTAATTTAGCCTTCTCTAATTCTTTCTGTGCCTGAATATGAGCAGAAAGTTAAGTGTCAAGTGAACGTACGAGGCGTTGGTTGAATAAAGCTGAGATCCGTACAATTTGAAAAGAAACTTTTTTTAGATTTAGTAAATGACTATGTGATTTGCATATAGATGGGGAGTAGCTAGCAAGACATCCATGGACCCCCAAGTTGTTGCTAATTCGTTTGTTTAGGGATCTTTAAATCAAATGTTGAACTCACTATCATGTTTAACTTACTTTGTACTCAGCGAGTTTAGATAAACGTTCAGCACGTTCGTTTTCTAGCTTTTCATTCTTTTTTTGAATCTGATCATCTTCTTCCGTCTCTTCTGTTTTCATAAACAAGTCATCTTTTTCTTCCTGATTAACATATAAAACACACAACTTGATTTCAACACTTTGAGATCAAAACTTCAAAACAATATGAATCAAATTCCCAAAACCTCAAGAAAGAACGATTATTCTGTCTTTAAAATATTTTCTAAATGAAATTCCTTTTCCCTCATTTCACTCAGTTCTCAACCTTTTTATTTTGCTTCCATTCAAGAATAGCTTTCCTCTTGCTTTCCTTCAGCTCTAGGTATTGAATAAACCATTCATTATGCTGTCGAACTTCATCAAAATTCTTCCCAGGAATTGCTGATCCTGCCATCTGCAGAAAGGTCTCATTGTTCTATAGAAGGAATAAATTTCTTACATTACTGTTATAAAATACCTGTTATGAATCTCGCGTTCTGATTGGTTAGGAGCGTGTGCTTTATAAGAGCACACAGCACCTTGTAGAATTATAAAGCACTTGGATATTGACATAACACCCGAAAAGCGTTGAGAAGCACTCCGTTATGTGTGGTGCTTCTCCTAACAGTTCCCTCGTGTTCTGTCAACCCCCGAGTGCTTTATAACTCCATACAAAACCCCGCGCATTTTCTATTTCTTCATTATAAAAGAAACTCCTACTTATGTGACATGTTATTTGGATTTCAGGTACTGTATGTTTGATATTTACTTGAGACCATTTTTAGGCTGTGCCATATACTCATACTTCTGTATGCTTTGGACCTTTCATTCTGATCCCGTTTGAAAATCCCATGCAACTTACAGTTTTTAAAAAAATGCTTGCATTAATCAACTTCAAATGGTACTGAGGTGTTTGTTTTGGGTAATAATTAGAGTCTCCTGAGATTCTTATCATGCTTATCATATTTCTATAACATGATTGAATCCTTCTATTCTAAAGACTAATAATCACAGCAGGTTTAAACACCTTGTACTTAGCCTTTAGTTTTAGGAATAGCTGATTGTCATAATCATCCCATCCACCTTGGTGCCCTCCTGTTTGTACCAAGAATTTCTGTAAAATGATAAAAATATAAAGTCATTATGGCTGGGTTAAAAGAACAATAAAACAAAGATCTAGTCAAAGACCAGCATGCTAGGTGGCTTAGGGTTTATAGTCCACCAATAACTTGGCCTCACTTTTGATTTCTATATAATGGTGATTGTAATTAAACCCGTGAGTTCAATTTGAGGGATGTGCATTTGGTCTAAAATCAAATGAGTAATTACAAAATTGCATGACCGCAGTGAGAGCACAATTTGTTGATTTCAGACCAACATTTCTTGAAACAAAAAGTTTTAACAATTAAATCATAGTTAATAATAGTTAGTAATAATTATTATCAAAAACAAAAAATTGAAATGAAAAACTTTTTTTCATTTTTTTTTATTCCCTTCAAAAAATCCCCTCTCCCCCAATCCCCTCCCCCACGTCTTCAAAACAGTACAATATGACACTCAAAATGTTGCAGCCAATTTGTGATTACCACACTGCCAAGAGTCAATTAGATTGCAAAAACCACTGAAGTAATTTAAAAAATCAATATTTTAATTCATTCAATTATTATTACCATTAATTTAATATAAAATTGAATATAAAACTTAATATAAAATTTGATACAAAATTTAATACAAAAAATTAATACAAAAAATTAATATAAAATTTAATATAAAATTTAGCAATTTTTTGAAAATATTCCCCGCCCCCCCTCCCCCCCTCCACAACCCAAAACAAAATTCAATTCACGATCCTAATGGTAGGGCACAAGATTACAAAATTAGACAATAGGAGGTGGAAGACAATTCACTGTGAGCTTAATACAGTAAATTTTATGTGGCTGATAGTGATAATGTGGGGCCCTCAAGAATAAGATGTTCTGAACATCAATCTACTCTATCCAAGACAGTATGCTAGACTCTTTAAATGCAAGGAAATATTTGCAAGACCCTGAGTTTTGTGAATGACTACCTCAAATGCAGCTATCGCAGGTGGTAGAGATGCTGTTACAGTGCTTGTTGTCCTCTTAACATTGGCAGCAACTGTTGAAGGAGCTGGTAATTGACACCATGAATCAAATTTCTTTTCCATTGCAGTAATCTCTTGTTGAGTTGATTTTTCTTCTTGAATCAAACCGTCATAGCTGTAATTGAAAACAAATTTCAACATCATGTATCTATTATAAACTAAATAGGCAACAAGTAACAAATCAGCTTATTTTATACATGCATACTTTATATGACAAAGCAGGTTGAGGTTCAGACAGTCAAAGGCTGATGTGCACCTGCATCTACTTCTGATTAAAGGAGTTCTCTTCCATGCATAGCGTTTTCTCATGTATATTACATTGTATACTATACTAATATACATTTCTTATGTTCTGGGCAAAATTATAATAACTTACATTTTTCGCTGCTGTTCTTTGAATGCCATAATAGAACTTTCAATTTCCTCCATCATGTCTTTTAATTTTTGAACAACTAAATCAGTTTAATAAGAGAAACTTGATTAAGACGTGTTAAAATCATGAAGATAATATAATAATGTTAGTACTAATTCAAAACTTTTCAGTTAGAACACAGTTTTTTCTCAGAGTGTTTTCTAATATGCTCCTTCAAATAAATTAAGTTATCTACAAGAGGTACTAATTTTGAACTCACACAAAGAATCTTGTTTCCAATGAGATGATGCAAAGTTTGAAATGCCCAAACTAAAAAGCTATGAAGCTGGGAGCGACAAGGATCTGACATACATTTTAAATGTTTTACAAACACTAGACTTGAGCTAGATCATCTGTTTTGAAATGATCATGTATTGAATTTACCTGTGTATCTAATATTGAATATCTTGACAATGAAAGGAGATATCAAAGAAAAACTGAATGACATGACCCGTTGGCAAGAGCAATATTCGAAAAATGAAAACCAAACAAACTAAAGGGTCTACTCAAATGATAGGAAGGGGTTTAAAAATTACCAACCATTTTACACTGTGCAGTAGAGATATTCAGTGCAGGACTATGTGGTTACCTTACTCTAACCATTTACAGATGTAATTTCAAAAGTATCACTTTCCCCTTGACCTAAAGTAAAAACCTCCGAGCATTGGTCTGTCGGTGAATTAAGCCCTTGGCCTTCCACACAACAGTCTGATGTCATAGGTTCAACTGATGATGAGGCAGCTGGGTGGTGAATCCACCCAAGGGTCTGTGACCACAGAGCATACAGTAGTTTCGAGTAGATGAGGGGTGAGGGGTGAAGATGTTGGACCAAGGGAATGCACACCCCACTCTAGAATTTGTGGAATCCTTTGTGGCAAGGTAATGTAACTTTAGTGCTGCAGTTTTATGGGACATTTAGCTAATTATAAGTAATAAAGTCTGGCCAAAGCTTTAGGCAACTCATAACAGAAAATAATTTTTGTGCTAAGCTCTCCCAAGCCTCCCACCTCTGCAGTCCCTGTGTATACTAGGATGATAGAATAATGAATAACTAGTACATAGAATGTAATATAATATATAAGGGAGATAGAATCAAAAAATAATCATTACATGAAGGTGAGGGCTTGACATCTAGTAGCTCTCTTTGAAACTTGCTCACACTCCCTCTTATCTTGCCAAGTTGTTGCTTCAAGTGTTGTTCTGAACCAAGAAAACAATATTACGAATATACAATATTACTGGTAATTAAAACACTATTCAATAAAACTACAACAACTTCAATTCATATTAAAGTTCATATAAGTCCTAGAGGATGCTTCTGTGATTTGAAAGCCCTCACAATTCTTTAATATCTCTTTTCATTGCCGAGATATTCAATATTATAGGACATGATTCACTTTATGGAAAAATCTATAATACACAAATAGAGAGAATAAGAGAAAAAACCCACGTCTTCGGTATTCCAGTCCGATGTGTTAACCACTACACCACAAGGACCAAACACGCTGGTAATGCAGCCAGAATATATTACTACTATTATAGTACACTCAACAAAATTACTCGACTCTGATTGGTCGAGAGGAGTACAATTTATTATAGCGTTAATTGTAATCCGTAGGAGTACCGAATTAAGTCGCTATGACAACACGGACAAAACAATGTCAAAACAATTATTTTCTATCATTTTGTACTTAAAAAACAAATAAATAAAATTTTAAAGCCGTAAGAACTAATCTTTTTTATGCATTTCAGTTGCGTGATGGACTGAAAATCGGCCGCCAAATAAACAAAGTTGAACGGCGTCGCTTTGCATTTTTTACTGAAATTTTGTTGAGTGAACTATAAACAAAAAATTGCAAGATCTTCTCGTACAATTTGGAATTAATAGACACTCGTAATGTTTTGAAAATTCTTTAATTGCACTCGCCTAAAGACTCGTGCAATTACAAGAACTTTCAAAACATTACTCATGTCTATTAATTTCCAAATTGTACTCGAGATCGTGCGATTTCCTATACTAATACACAAAGGTTGAAATTTTAATTCAAACAAAATTTAGAATCTGACTGTGTATTTTTTTGACTTTTTACTACAATAGGTCACTGTGATGATATATTGAATATCTTGACAATGAAAAGAGATATCAAAGAAAAAGGAAGAGCCATTCTTATTATTTTATTAAGGGCTTTCAAATCTTGAAGGCATTGTGTAGGGCTTATATGCACTTTAAGTTGCATTATCTTCTTTTAGAATAGAGCATAAAAAATTAAAATGAATCATTATCATTAAGAATTACTTTCAGCTGTTTTCTCATTTAAAGACTTTACATCTGAATCTTCAAAGCTGCAATATTCTTTCCTGAAGTCACTGCGACGACTGAACATTAAAGTATTTCTTTCCTTCTCCAAGGAATTATATCTGATTGAAAAGAGAAAAGGGTGTAAGTCTTGTAGAACATTACAGATGCTAACAGACTGCTATCTATGGAAGCACAGTCTACCATAAAGGAACATTACAGATGCTAACAGACTGCTATCTATGGAAGCACAGTCTACCATAAAGGAATATATGGTGTTTGGTACTTTATGTAAGACTACATGAAATGGTACTGTTCGATTATTCATTATTTATTGTTCATTATAATGTCCTGAAATCCTAGCCTAAACCCTACCCTTAAACTTTATTACAGAATCCAGTGCCATTTCATGTAGTCTTACATGAAGTAGTAAGGTAGGAATTCATACATTCTAAAATAAAGAGAAAACCAACAGTCTGAAGAAAGTGCTTATTGCAGCGATAGTAGAAGCAAGTTATAGACATGCACTCAGTCTATAGTTAATTATGTCACATGTACTGACAAGCATCTCAAAAGAGAGAAGATTAATAGGAAAAACAACAACGATCATGCCAAGATCCTATTATGCAAGTATCAGGAGCCCTGCTGATATTGATGATGTTTGTGTTTGAACTGTTCTGATATTATACCGATCCCGCATTCATTTTTCTACCTACCTAGATACTCTTACTATGTAAGACAAGCTAAATTGTGTTAACAAAATCTTATGAATTCAAGTCTGTTGATTAGACATTCTGTATTCCATTTAGGAAAACGACCCATTGTTTGGGTAGCAAATGAAGCTTACCCAGGATCAGTGTATTTGCAGAAGTAAAGATACCACTTTCGCCAACTCCCACTAAGTCCTAAACCTTTCTTGCTTTCACTAATCCCTTCTATCATCAATTGTGTCACAAAATGCTAAATCTATTTATTCCTTACTCTTTTCCTCACTTTAGTATTTTTTTACCCATCCTATTACACTCCACATACACTCCTTCAAATAGTTCCTCTTTTTTTTAACTAATGAAGAGCATTTTATCTGGTATAAAGGTCCATGCATGTAACGTGTATGGTTGCTGCAATTAGATCAAAAGTTTATGAATTATTCATGAGTTTTTAAGAATATAGTTTATATGTACACTCAATAGCAGTTATTATGGATGCATGCAAATGAGACAACAAGCATCGTATCGACCCGATAACGTTAGCCTCACTTGTAAAACAAGTGTATCTGATTGTGGGCTCAACTGTAGTAACAGCTATTTTGGTTGAAGATAACTGCTCTACTCAAAAATACATTAAATTATTTGTACTTCTTTTATAGCTTACTCGCGGTTAAGAGAGTCGACTTGTTCAAAAAATTCATTCCTCTTGCGATTTTCTGTTTTGGGTCTGCCATGTTTTCCTTGCTTTTCAGTCGGATTTTCTTGTACAGCAACTTTATTTTTATGCTCATCGACGTTTTTCTTTTTATAGGTAGCCATATGTCATATTAGGTCAGTCCAAAGACACAAAAAAACAATAGCAATAATAAATGGAAATGCACTTGAATGACATTTTGCTAAAAGTCTCCCCTGATGAATACGTCCATACGTCCGCCATTTTATTTTGGTGATACGTAACATAGTGTTTAACCATACATAGCCAGCGGTAATACCCATTAATGTTCAAAGACTAACACACCGGCCAACAAAATGGTAAGAAAGCACTGTCATTATATCTTATCTTAACACTCGATTCTTCATTTGTTGTAATATCTATTGTAGTATTACTGTACAATTGAGGCTAAGAAAAAGTTATGTATTGTTTTTAACAAGTAATGTACAGCAGGACGAAGAAATTGATGAATCTTTGTCAATGTGTTCTTCCCCATGTGCTGAGTCATGATCATACTGTCCTTGTTCAAACTGTTTTGCTGACTTGCTAAAGAAAGTTACCTTTTCCTTTACAGTTTCGGAACCAATATGATAACGATGTTACGGTGTGGAGCCCCCAGGTAGGATCAGTTGATGCTGTTTTGCTCTCAATATTTTGCTGACCAGTTCAATTCAATTCAATTCAATTTCAGTTTATTTACACTGTTTTTTTCAATTTTATATAATAGCATTACAAGAATATATATAGTTGAATAATATTTAGAATTTTGAATATAATTAACAATATAATAGCTGTAAGTGTACGACAGCCAAAGGAGCTAAGCTTTCTAGTTGGCTGTCTTAATTTTCATTTAGGGTCAAAAAAAGAAAAAGAAAAAGACTACAATACCAAAGACTATAATATTAAATTCAACAGTATAAATTTTCCTCTATAGCAAAAAGTGCCATAAAAAGTCCGTCAATTTATTGTAGAATATATATTTACAGTAACCTGGTGTTTTATCCTACAGGGCCGAATCCATCAAATTGAATATGCCATGGAAGCTGTAAAGCAGGTCTGTTGAAGTGTAGTCACACTTAGTGGAATTAAATACAGGATTTGCGTATGACTGTGAAGAATTGACAATTTACCACAATGATGAGTAGAGTAGAGTAAAATACTGAGGATGGAGGCAAATGGGAGGTTTCATGGAATCCTTTTTTTTTTTGATGTCACATCCTTGCACAAGCAGTTTGCTGGCCGTCACATTTATGGGAAAGCTATGCAATTTTAGTCTTTTTTTTTCTGGAAATGAGATTGAAAAACAAAAAATCATCTTTTGGTGAATACGAAAAATGGCTTTCATTCACTTTAAGACATGCATGGTTTCTGTGCTTTCAGTTATAGATTAAACATGCTTTTCGCTTTCAAACAAATATGAGAAAATCAAAACCACACAAGTATTTTCAACTTGTATTTTTTGAAAAATACTATCCATGGACTTTACAATGTTAAAAAATGGCCATCTTTTGCAACCAAGAAGGATCAATTTTGACAACCAAGCTCCTTTTTTAGTCTGGTTGCACCACTGGAAATACATCAGGATAAAACCTTCCATAAGGCACATGCATGTCATAGACCAATGGCCAGGGGATGTCTAAATTTTATAAGGTTTTTATAACAACAAATATTGAGAGAAAACTGTGTGACATGTTGAAAACCTCAGACATCTTATGTTTTAATCCTTTTTGTGGTTCATGAATAGATCATAATTATGTAGTTTTCAATTTTTTTGCTTATCCCACATGTACATGTAGCAAACAAGGTGGAAATGATTGGATGATCAGCTTTAATCCAGTCCTTTTTTAGCCACATGACAGAGTTTTACCATAAACAAAATCGGGTACTTTGAGATTGTAACAGGGAATGAATTGATAAAATTTAAGGTTAATATCTAGATATTGACCTGCTAAAAGTTTAATGCTTTACTTAGATATATGGAGGCATTTGATTTTTTCAGAGATTTGTTCTGTCGAAATATTTCTAGGCTACACCCTACGACCCTGCACGAACGCTGTGAAAACACAAACTTCCATCATCAAGTATATACAGACATTTCAAAAACAAACATGGCTTCATGCCAAACGATATCAATAATAACTAGATCTTGAAAAAATTTAGGAACAAATTCAATTGATTCGACTCTATCAAGGCCAAGCTATTTACTTAACAATACCTTTTGTTTTTACAAGTAATAATATGTTAATTCGATTGATCTTAAACTATGTACTGTACACTTGTAATTCACTGATAATGGAGTCATGATGACACCGAAACATGTATCGTTAACTATATGTTTCCTATCTTTTTTTTTTTTTGAAATATTTCTGTAAGGTATAATTTTTTTGTCAGAATTTGAATACTCTGATGATGAACACTTATAATTGCTTCCTATATTAAGCTGACTATGAAATTCTTTATTACAGGGTTCAGCCACAGTTGCCTTGAAGTCTAAGACCCATGCAGTACTAGTTGCCCTTAAGGTAAAAAGAAATGATATTGAAAATTTACTTATTTCGAAATAGGGTGGTAAATCAAGTGTTGGTTGGTAGGGTATACATGTAGGGTGGTAAATCAAGTGTTCGTTGGTAGGGTATACATGTAGGGTGGTAAATCAAGTGTTGGTTGGTAGGGTATACATGTAGGGTGGTAAATCAAGTGTTCATTGGTAGGGTATACATATATGTAGGGTGGTAAATCAAGTGTTGGTTGGTAGGTGGATAATAATGAATGTGGGGTGGCAAATCAAGCATTAATCTGTGTAGAAGCATCAGAAATAACGTGTAAGATAACATTCTGATTTTGCCTGAGAAAAAGATCTATTTTTCAGATTCCTTGTGCTTGTCTTTCAGCGTGCTCCTTCAGAGTTATCTGCTCATCAGAAAAAGATTCTTCCTGTAGATGACCATATTGGTATATCTATTGCTGGTTTAACAGCAGATGCTAGGCTTTTAAGGTATGTCCTATATTACGGTAAAATCAAGATCATAAGCCAACATCTGATATCTCATATCTATGGTATTGATACCACAAGTTGATAATGTTTAACAAGCTCAACAAATGATGCAAGTTAATTTTATGAAATTTTGAGCTGGAAAAAAATCCTGGCCATCAATAATGTTTCCAAAGAACAAAACTAGGCCTATGGGGTGGACGGTGGTGCTTTTTGTTTTATGCATTAAAAAAGTGGTTTCCAAGTCATAATGATATCTTTAGATATCATAATAAATAGCATCAAACCATGTTTGTTGCTATTTACTGTAGTATTGTTTTCATTTAAGAATTGCCTTAACCTTCTTATGATAAGTTGCTTGTTATGTTGCAGTAAGTTCATGCGCAAGGAATGCCTAAATTCAAAGTATTCATATAATACAAGTCTACCTGTGTCAAGACTGGTTGGAGTTGTGGGTGATAGTATCCTTTACTTATTCCGTTGAACAATGTGGGATATTGAAATTTTATAATTCCATCAGATACCATATTTCCTCTATTAAGCCCCAAATACTGAATAATCACTCTTCTTAGAATGCCCTGGCATTAATCTAAGGTGCTAAAAATTAAACAAGCACCCAGCTTCTTATAAGTCCTTTGAAAGGCCGCCTTTGAAAGTCATTTTTCCTGGGTGTCGAGATTATGGATAAAATTACAGTGTAATTATCAATTTCCAAAGATCAGGAAAAAAGGGATTAAGCCTCCAATCTCTAATGAGCCCTCCCTTCTAATGAGCCCTCCCTTCTAATGAGCCCTCCCTTCTAATGAGCCCTCCCTTCTAATGATCCCTCCCTTCTAATGAGCCCTCCCTTCTAATGATCCCTCCCTTCTAATGAGCCCTCCCTTATAATGAGCCCTCCCTTATAATGATCCCTCCCTTATAATGAGCCCTCCCTACTAATGAGCTCTCTCTCCTAATGAGCCCTCCCTTCTAATGAGCCCTCCCTTATAATGAGCCCTCCCTTCTAATGAGTAGTTAGCCAGAAACCAAATGCTATTTAGGTATGTAATAACAAAGGAAATATAGTATGCTGCTTATACTTACTTAAATACTACACTGTAAATAAATTACTTAAAGTTTTTAGCCTTGACTTTGTGATTAGAAATGCAAATACCAACCCAGAGGTATGGTCGGCGACCTTATGGAGTGGGTCTTCTTGTAGCAGGATATGACGTAAGTAGTGTAAAAATGCTAAACAGTATAATTTGAAGTAAAATTCGAGTTCAGTATGGCTGCTGTTTTATAAATCCAATTATAGTAATTCAGTTAGATTGGCTAGTTCTTAACTCAACTAGATGACGTTAGGGTTGTCTGAGCTGTATGTGGAATTGTGCCTGCTTAGTAATAGATGTTTACACTTTGAGTAAAATACCAGTCAGCTGACTATGATTTGCTTAAGGTAATTACACAGAAATACAACCCAACATAGAATGGTTAGAAAACTTTGCACTTGTAACTATTAATAAAGTCATGGCTATTCCAGAAATGAACATGTTCGTTTTGGAGCTAAATGATGTCAAACTTTGGTGTTCAAAGATAGGTCAATCACAGTGTTTGTTTTAATTTTAAACCTTCCTAAATTATGAAACAGGACGTCAAAACATACAATGACAAAACATGGCATTGCAAATCATACTTGGAGAACTTTTGCTGCTAATGAATGGCTGACCTGAATAAATATTATGTGTTTCTAGGAGATGGGTCCTCATATATTCCAGACATGTCCATCAGCTAATTACTTTGACTGTAAAGCAATGGCAATTGGTGCTCGCTCACAGGTAAAGTCTTAAACAGAGTTCTAGCTTGTTATAAACAAATGGGAATACTTCAAACACAGAACTGGAGAGGCTCAAAGTAGTTTATATTTGTGGAAAAAACCTGAAAATTAATGCAGATTACCACTGTTTTAATTGCTACATGATGGTGGCATGGGTGGCGTAGTGGTTTACTGCTTGCCTCTCACCGATGTGGTCTGGGTTCTAGCCCTGGCTCAGACTAGATCATATGTGAGTTGAGTTTGTTTTATGTTTCATTCTTTCCCTTGCCATGAGGATTTTCTCCAGGTTCTCCAGTTCCTCCCTCTCTCTATTGGAGAGTTGTTAAGTCCAAGAATTTCACAATATTGTTCTCTGCAAGAAATTGTAGAAGTTCTTAAAGTGAGCATGACTTATTTGTTAGAAAAAGTGATGAAAATACATAAAGAAAAGAATAGTGTGAAAAGTGGAATCTGGGGAGGTTTTCTGGACAAGATGTTCTGAACATTAAACATCTAATTTAAATAGAGTTGTACTGTATCAGTTGAGGAACAGTACAGTGTTAATTGTATCAATTATTGTGTTAATTGATATCATGCTCAACCTCATCCAATAATTGCTTATTATGAAAGGTGCTTTAAGGACTTGAAAATCTGTTCCAAAAAGTCTTATGTTTTGATCAAAAATCTAGCTGGATTTACTACTTCTTCATGGTAGACAGAAAGCTCAACAGCAATTGCAGCCCACTTGATAAGTCTACGGATAAATCATTGAATTGGAATTTACAAGTCAATTTTTGTGGAGGGAGGAAAAACTGGAAAACCCAAAAAACCCTCAAAGCACAGGAGAGGACAACTCTATTCACATCGACGGGACTTGTAATGGGGTAACCTTGGTGAAAAGCTAGTGCTAGACCTCTGCTACTATACGCCTCCTATGCTTCCCTAAATTCTATGTAATTCATCATCTTTAGCCATCCTCCCACACATGCTCAAGAAAACCATTTCAATATTATTCTAATGCATCAAATTTTTTTTCAGTCTGCAAGAACATACCTTGAAAAGCATTTAGAGAACTTTCCTGATTGTATGTACAATTATTATTTTAGCCCATAGGGACATAATTAAGGGTACCAATAGTGGAAGGACAAAAAAAAATTTGATGAAAAGAGATGCAAAAAAAATTTAAATGTTTCAAATTCATTTCAACTGTAAACAGTCCTTGGTTTTTGATTTTTTTCTCTCGTTTTTTTTTTTCTCTCAATTTGTAATTTTTAGATACTCTAATGACTTCAATCTGTGAGTTATGAAGTCACCAGCCACACCTTGTTTTCGTTAATTTTGCATGTTTTGATTTCGTTTTAGGTGAACCAGAAGAACTGATTAAACATGGCTTGTTAGCCTTGAGGGAAACACTGCCTTCAGAGCAAGAACTAACCACAAAGGTAATTTTTTCATTCCTTAAAAACTGAATGTGTTAATGGAAGAAACATCTTGTCAATATCCTGCGTCTTGGGAAATATACCACAATTAGGAGTAGTTCTGTCAGCATGCTAAACTCATGAAAGAGTTGCAAGTCAACAAGATTTTTTAGTCATCATGCAGTGATCAAACATGAGACTGAGGCTTTAAATCTTCATCAATAATTAATGCAACTTTATCTCTGATAAAGTTTTCATCCTCTTTAGTATTCTTTATATGATAATAATATTGAAAAACGTTTTTCATATTTTTTTTAAAAAAAAGGACCTAGAAAATAATATACTATAGATCTCATTCTAATGATATGAAGATTGCATTCTTATGTATTGTGTAGTTCCAAAAATTATCCATACCCCCTCCCACGGAGGAATTTTTTTAAGACACCCCCTACCCCTGGAAATTCCAATTTTCTTCCATACAAACTCTGTAATTTTTGTTCTTTCTCTGACCCCCCTACTCTTCGGAAATTCCAAATTCCTCTGTGGGGTTGGTATGGATGATTTCTGAAACTACACATCCTTTAGAACACTACATAATTATGAAGAAGACTTAACGGGCATAAAGGTCCATGCACTTGATGTGTTTGGTTGCTCCAATTGGATTAAAGACATGAGCATTTATTTATTCATGAGTTTTAGAATTGATATAAATCCTAATTGATATAAAACATATTAAACAACCAAATATTCTTGCAGCAATTTAAACTGCCGCATATTTTATACTTGGCTGTCAATATTGGTACATACCAGCATAATCTTATTCTTATTATGAATATGCTTCATTTTAAAATGGTTATGATGTTTGTTTTCAGAATTGTTCCATTGGGTTGGTTGGTTTGAATCAAACCTTTATTGCCTATGACGATGATGCTGTAGCACCATTTGTATCCTTCAGTATTAAATATAGCATAGAGATTGAGTTGTGATCCTGTGCGACCAACCATCAAATCCAGAATGATCCTTTTTGGGCCCACCAGCAAGTACTATATAATAAGCTCTGGTTCATAAATGGCATTAAATTGTGGAAGTGACATTTATTTTGTAAACTGAATGAAGCACGACACCTGAGGTGTCAAATGGCATAATACCTTTTATCGATTCTTTCCTATCAAGCCATTCATTCTGCTTAAGATATACATGTATTCCTTAGCTCAAAAGAGCATCCCATTGCCCTGATGAAGGTGAAGTAGGGAGACCAATTTAATTTTCTACTCATGAATCGTCAATGTGACACTGGCAGCGCTATTGCCTTGACAAAGAAAGGAGAAAGACATTGCCAGTAAAACATGTTTTCACTCAACAACTTTATTAAGCATGTTTTTAGCCTTATTTTTGTCTCATCTAGTCTATTGATAACTTGTTACAAGTGTAATGTCATGATTCTTAACTAATGGTAGTTGGCTGGTTTGGATCAATCCAAGAAAGCAAGAGGTGGTCAGGTGTGTGTACAAGCCTGCAAAGTGTAGAAGTTCTCAATATTTTATGCAATTTTATCTCATAAATATTGACTGTACATTGCTCATGGATATATGGTTTTTTATAGGCCGAAGCTGATGTTACTATGGGTGCTGATGAAGTGGTAATTGCTATTCAAGTTTAATAACTTATTTGAACTGGAAAACTATCTTTAGAAACAGATTCTGTGAACAAGAAGTCTTTATTACTAACAGCCAATACATTCACAATGAAAGTCATAATTATAAATGTGAAAGGGTTTGATGTGAAAGGATTTGAAAATCACTTGGGGTAGTGATTGTTTTGCCTATAACATAATTGAAAAGTCTTGGCCATCTTGTGTCAATCTTTAATTTTATAACTCATAAATCATGGAAATATTTCCAGTCAGATGTTATTGATCTCACAGGATAACATTTTTTGGCCAAAGACAGAGGATAAGTGTTTATTCATGTTTTACTAACTAAGGAAGGAGGCCCTCACCCAACCCACACACATTCTTACCTATCTACTAGAAGTCCTGGAGTCTTTTCAATCCAGTCATTTTGATCCAACCACACATTCAATCTACATATACACCTATTTCAAAAAACGTTGGTCAGAAATCTGACACCAAGTAACATGCTGCAAAATGAAATATGCTCAATGCCAAACAAGGTAGTTTCCTTTTAGATTCGAATAGGACCTTTGCATGATGGCGATGATTGACCCCTGCTAACAGACTCCCTTGCACACTTTCTTTTGTTCAGTTAATTAGCACCAATTGTCTTACTATTCTCATGAGGGAATACAAATTTAAATAAGAAAGAAAATTCACAATTCCTATTGGAGTAAAATGACGACATCATACAAACATTCTAGTCAATGTTTTTTGAAATAGGTGTATAGAAATATATTGATTCTATTAAATTTTCGCTAAAAATTTTCACTTTTGGTTAGATTAATAGTAGATGTGGTACATTATGCAATGGCGTAAGTAAACTGATAGTGAATGGATAAATGTTTTCTCTATCACTTTGAAATGACAATTGCATCCCTTTTCAAGGGCGGATCCAGGGGGAGGGTCGGGGGGTCACGACCCCCCTGTCATTCCTGAGGTCAAATGGGCTTTCTGTGGTAAAAATGCGACTGGGATTCCTTTGCGCACAAAATTTACCCCTAAGACCCCCCCCCTTCAAAAAAACCCTGGATCCGCCCTTGCTTTTATATTATTTTTGGAAACTAATTTAGATATCTTTCATAATTGTTCTTAGGGAGGAGAGGGTGAAACAAAAGGAGAAGCCATGGAGTCTGAAGAAAGCTAAAAAACAGAAGAATGTGTTGTCATACCTCAGCTTGGATTGTTGAAAAATGTATTCAAGCAAATGCAGTTTGGTTAAAATACAAATGTTTGTCTTCAAGGCTAGTCTATTGTACATGTAGCAATAGCTATCCAGTTTGATATTTTACTTATCAGGGCGTGCCATGTAAAAATAACCCCAATAAATGTCCACCTTACCAACATACCCTTTTGGTCCAGAGTGTTGCTCTAACTTAAATCCCTTCAAATGTCCAATATTTTAATTATCAGGGCCATAGCCAGGATTTTCAGAAGGGGAGAAGCCAAATTAAAAAATCCACCATTTTGTTTGCACTCCCGAAATGCCAAACCAAAAATACCTTACTTTTTATTTTTACAAAAATAAAAAATCAGGCATTACATTTTACCTTTTTTTGTTACAAAAAATTTGACAAGACTTATCTCCACAGCCGTAGCCTTGCTTAAGAGCAAATCATTTGCAATATAGTCAACTGTAATGCAAAGAATGTGCAGCTTGAACAATATCAATGTGAATGTTTTGAAATGCAATGGACTTTTAATAGTGTGTGTGAATAGCTGACTTATAAAAGAAGCTAAGCCTGTGCAAATGAGCCTGTCGTCTTGGTATGCATCTAGTTTCATATAAGTCAATCGATTTTAATTTTGTGGAAATCCTCCATCCCTGGCACAGAATACTCAAATGACACCAATCCCGTGCCCCCAAAAGATACAGCATGTACTAAACACCATTCATTTTTCCTATTTGTCGCTCGCCAAATTCTCCTTCCGTGAGCAGGGAGAGGAGAAGGGTGGGCGACTTCTGTGTAACGATATTCTAAATGGCTTAGTTCCAGATAGTCTTTCCGAATAGTTTGTGTCATACTAAGAGACTTTTAATTAAACACACCCACACATCCTCAGGAACCCAGGGGTAAAAATGAATGCGACAACCAATTGATAGTTGTGCATATAGATACTTTCAAACCCTACTGGAAAATTCAAACTTTGCTTTCACAATCAATCAAGACAATAAAAAAATATTTTGTTAAGAAAATCTTTAATTGCTAACTATTTGACAACACGATCATTATTTTGATTGTTCATGATTGCCCAAGTACATCTACTAATACCTGATGCAGCAATGTCCTTGACGTAATGCTTACTATGCTTACCTAGTTCTTGCACATACTCTGTGCTATGTTTTTAATATACTATTTATAAAAAGTGTGATTATCCTCTTAAGTAACAACTTAAATCTTTTAATGTGGTGTTTATTTTTAATTGATTTCTGTTTTCATTTGATAGGGCCTACTATATACTTAGCCTAAAACATACAAAACCTCATTACAGTGAACAGAGTTCTAGTTTTTAAAGAAAACAAAATATAAACATTCACTTCCTCTGCAAGATTACAATCCATTACTACAGCAAGTTGTGTGAGATCTGGGTATGTCAAGATTAGAAAACTTGTAATACCAATCTTATAATAGTAGTCCCAAGACCCTAGTCAATGGAATCTATTCATTCTTAGAAATCAGATTATACTAATTTTTGACAAAGAACTTATTCAGTGTGTGGCATAATTACATGTGGATGATTAGACAAGGCACTAGAGAAATCCTTTGTGAATTAATTCCATTCGTTTAACGATCTGTCCAAATGATGGTCTTTTACTGGGAGCAAGATTCCAACAGTCCTTCATTATAACATAGACTTCTTGTGGGCAACCATCTGGTATATCCATACGATAGCCTTTTTCTACTTTTGATACTACATCTGATAAAGGCTTCATAAAGCAGAGAAACAAATTATCAACAGATCAAACAAATTGGAACTATACACCGTTCTCAAAAACGAGATCTTCCGGTCATTAGTTCACAATAAAAGATATAAAAGCACATGTGATGCGTTTATAGAGGAAAAGTTAAAGAAATTGACCTTTTGCTTTGACCTGAATTCCCATTATCCACCTTTATTTTGAATGAGCAGCCTCGCACAGCCTTGCAAGATGACTGGGTGACCTCATTTTAGTACACTCATCGGCCATTACAAGAACAGTATATACAATATAATTTCAATATCACAGTGCGGCGCTCCTAACTGTGGCCACCCAGTATTTTTTCTACTAGTTAACTTTAAAAGACAGCAAGAATTTGTGCATTGATATCCACTCACTACTCTATAGTACACCCACTGCACCCTAAATGCTCTATAGTAAACCCACTGCACATGCTGACTACTCTATAGTACACCCACTGCACACCCTGACTGATCTATAGTACACCCACTGCACACCCTGACTGATCTATAGTACACCCACTGCACACCCTGACTGATCTATAGTACACCCACTGCACACCCTGACTGATCTATAGTACACCCACTGCACACCCTGACTGATCTATAGTACACCCACTGCACACCCTGACTGATCTATAGTACACCCACTGCACACCCTGACTGATCTATAGTACACCCACTGCACACCCTGACTGACCCACTGCACACCCTGACTGATCTAAAGTACACCCACTGCACACCCTGACTGATCTAAAGTACACCCACTGCACACCCTGACTGATCTAAAGTACACCCACTGCACACCCTGACTGATCTATAGTACACCCACTGCACACCCTGACTGATCTATAGTATACCCACTACACACCCTGCCTGATCTATAGTACACCCACTGCACACCCTGACTGTTTTATATTACATTAGCTGTATTACACATAAACTGTATTAGGCATTATTTTTGTCCTTATATATTTTCAGACTTACCACTCTTGGATATGGAACCCTACCAAACGAGAATAATTCCCAAAGAAATATGCCATAACTCCATACATCAGATTTAGTAGAAAAATTCTAGAAAAAACAAATGAATTACGTTGCTTTACTTTATACCATCATTATATGTTACCATTACATTCTTTCTCATGAAAAAAGTCTGCATTTAGTGAGATAAACATTAATACTAGCTTGGAAAGTAGGATGTCATAGATCAATAAGCTCACTTGTTCTTTTAAGGCTTCAGGAGCAGTCCACTTAATAGGAAACTTTCCTCCCTCTTGATTAAAGTTGGCTTCCCTTGCAAGACCAAAATCTGAAAGCTAAATAAGCAATTGCATTATTTGCTATAATAGAATCTAAATCTACACAATATCAGACATTTGAGTTCATTGTATCACACAAAAATTCATCACAGCAAAGAAAAGCTGAAGCATTAACATGCTTATTATCCCGGGGGGGTACTACCACCCCAACTTTGGTAGGGGTGTGCCGCCAGGACCTCAAACCCTACCCCAGACTAAAACTAAGAATTGTACACCCTATCCCAGACTAAAAGACGGAAAATACGGTTTACAATCGATTGCAACCAATATTTACTAACATTTTTATTGTTTTTGTGTTGGCAGAAAGCGTAGCCTATTAGCCAGACAAAAATGACCAAATCGTTAACCCTATCCCAGACAAAATGTCAAAAAATGATACCCTACCCCAGACCCAAAGGCCGAAAAACCATACCCTATAGGGTGGCACATACCTGTATAGCAAATATAGGGGAGTACCCACCCCCCCCCCCCCCCCCCCCCGCCCCTCTGGGCTTATTACAAACTGTGATTTTACTGATAGGTTTTCATACTTTTGCTGAAGCATTGTCATCAATGAGTACATTCCTGGCAGCTACATCCCTGCAAAATAGTTGTTATCAATAAATTATCTGAAAAAATTTAGCAATAAATAGGCTGTGGAATGTCCTATTCAATAAACAATCACTCAAAAGGTCAAGTCAACATTATTAGTGCTCCCTTTTTACCCTTCCACAATTTCTACTGGTTTGTCTGTCATGTTTCTCTGTGTTTGGATTTGTTTTTTTGTTTGGTCAGAAAATGCCAAAATTGTGCAATTAGTATTCAAGGGTCTTCTCTGCAATAACCAAGAGTCCAATGTGCACATATGCTACAGGGTTCCCATGTAATTGATCCCCAACTCATTATGTATACCTAAAGTTTATCACATAACAATACTGCCATCAACAAGGTCATATTCACGAAGCTGAGTAAGAAATACTAACAAAGGTCTGTGACTAAAGATTGGACAGCTGCTTGGAATGTCAGTAAATTAAACCAAAAGACTGACACAGCCAAAGATGAGTTCAACAGCATCATCCATAAATGGTTCACCCTGGCAGTCTTAGTCAACATTAAAGAAAAATATAAGCTATATTGTCAAATTAGTTTAAAAGTTTGTCAACAGAATGTAAGTTCACCCTTTTTATGGTAAAACCACTCAAACAACATACATTGTAAACATGGAAAGCTGTCAAAATAAGCCATATTTACTGAAGAACTAAATTAATTGTTCCTTTTTTTTCAAGCATTATGACCAAGTATTTAGTTAGCATTTCAAATTTATGTTGAAAATTAAAAAATTAATATAAAATGTTGTTGGGCTGGAATAGTCTTCATGTCAAATGAAATTCTATTCCAGTTGTGCACAAATGTGTAATTTTGATTTGATCATATCAGATATTTTTAATTTTTACTCTAAAGAAGGAACAAAGAAAAAAAAGGGGGTTCCCATACTTTGTTTTAGAGCTAGAAAAGATTATTATAAAAGATTAAGTTTTCATAATACTTTGCCGATCAAAATATTGGAATGACATCACCACAATAAGTACATGTGCACAAAACTCATGTGTAGAAAGGATGTCCATGAACGTCCTTAAGGATGTACCTGTGAACTAAGTTTTTGGATTCCAAATATTCCAGTCCTGCAGCAACATCCCTAAGAAAGAGAACCAAGAGTATTATCCTTCAATGGCTTTGAATCGATTTATCACAAAAAGGAAAACACCCAAAAAAAGTATACATTTTTATTACATAATAATAGAGCTCAATTATTTAGATCGTAATATTGAGTATCATATTGATAGTTATTGTTATTAATATAAGGGTGTGTTAGATAAAAAGAATTAATTATTTGTAGGGGATAACAATAAATAAATTAGTATACTTAACAACCAGTCTGTATGGTGTATGAGACAATTGGGGCTATTGATTTGTACATCATGAGGGTGAGGTGTTTAATTTTTTTAGTATAAACCCACTAATAGCTGAAGCTAAAATTGGGAATCTCAGCAACAAGCCCACATATTGACTTGTATTCTCTGTAACTCTTTCTTAAAAAATTATATTTTTGTTCAAGAATATTGGATAGTACATAATATGTGAAATTTGAATAGAGATCTGAACCATATTCTGATTCACCAACAATAAGTGTGATTGCCAGACATTTACAATATCAATAAATTCATCACAGTTATCTATATTAAACAACAGCTACCTGCCAAATCCAACAAGATCTTTTTGTCCAATGACTGTTCTTCCTCTTGACCGTAAGTAATCTATAAGACTTCCCTATAATAATAGGAAATTGATTTCAACATGTAGTAACTACATATATACTATGTTGTAAACTTTATTTAATGTCAGATTTAATGACAAGATGGCAGGAAGTGTAATGTGTTTGTCAGATTTTGACAATACAATACAATACAATACAATTTTATTTGCTCATACAAGAAAATTTACATGAAATGTGAAAAACAACTATAGAAAACAACTAAGAAAATAAAGAATAGATAATTGTCAAAAGAACATAATTCAGAGCCTGGGGTCTAAATTAACCATAAGGTTTTCGAGTTAGACCCCAGCAATTTAAAATTTAACATTGGAGTAAACTGAAGAAGAACCAAGTACATAAAAAATAATTACAATTTAACTGAACAATAAAACTGTTAATCCACAATTAGAGTAATGACATGTATGACAACACCCAAATAGCCAATTCAACACAATAACACCTATGATTTGGGCCTTAAGGTGGCTTGCCTACTATAGAAAAAAGAAGCAATAAAAATGATGCCATTATTTGAGCCCACATTGTGCAAGCTCACTAAAACTGCTTAAAACCACTAATGAACTTCAAAATTTAATTGAGGAACCATACACATTTTGAACTTCAACACATGGGGGCAAAACTCTCAAATTTTGCACAGGAATTTTTTTTTTTTGATTTCCCGAAACAAGAGGGGAAAAGCAATTTTGTTTTAAAGCTTGAAAAATATATGTATTTATCATACCTTTCCACAATACTCTGTCACAATGTAAACAGGTGAACCATCTAATGACACCCCCAACAGTTGCACAAGATTAGGGTGATGCAAACTCCTATCAATATTAAAACAGTAAGAGTTATTAAAGTGGCATAACCTATAATTAAAAAATAAGGAAGAAAGAAAGGAAGGTATGGAAGGAGAGGGAGTCGAAGGAGGGATGAGATGGAGAAACGGATTCATGGATGGATTCATAGATAAATAAATAAAAAGGATTGAGCAGTGGCATTACTGTACTGCATTACTTCATTACTATTATACACTGAGTTTTCAAGATGGATTTAAATAAACAAACAAACAATTAGCTGAATAAATGGAGGGATAGAGGGAGGGAGGGAAGGAGAGATGAAGGGATAGATAAATGAATGAATGGAGGAATGGAGTCGAGGGAGGGATGAATGGATAAATTGATTAATCTACTGAATTTCCAGTTGGAATTTTATATTTTGCAGAGGAAGGGAAATTGAAGAACATAGAGAAAAATCCTTTAGCCCGACAGGATTCAAACCCAAGTTGCATTGGTGAGAGGCAAGCACTTTCATGGCTATGCCACCATGCTTCCCATTCCATATAATTTTCAAGTTTTTACAATTTTGAAACATAGTCAAATCATGCTGGAGAGTCTAACAGAAATGTATTTTTTACTGAGTGTCTGCAATGGCTTAGTATTTGCACAGTTAAATGCAGTTTTTCTTACGTCATCACAGATGCTTCTGCCAAGAATTGTTGGGCAGCTCTGTCATCATCTTTTAAACTTTTAATTGCCACTTTTTTTCCTTTGTATTCCCCTAAAAGAACATCTAGAACCGATAATACGAGTTAGTTAGCAAAACATAATGTTAAGAACCATATGGTTTTCACATTTCTGGTATGGTCCTTCCTCTGTTTTGCTATCTAATATAGTATTGCTGTCACTAATTAAGGACAGTGCCTACTAATTGAAAATCAATTATTTTTTTAAATGACTATGTGAATTTTTTAAGAATTATTCTTGTCAATAATACTTAAACCTAGCAAATTATCTCTTTAACAAGCTTGAAAATAAACACTTCTTTTCGTGCAATTCAAGTAATAAATTTTGACATCTCTCAAATGTAGATGCGCAGTATGTGTGTGCGTGGACAATAGTAAGCACCATCCTTAAGCACAATATTATGGAAAGGTAGACTTTTTAAAACAAAATAAATTGAAATAAAAAACAATCCAATAACATCAGTGGCTTTTTGATAAAGTGACCACGGTAAATCCGTGAAACACTAATATTACTAAATAGTACAAAATAGTGCTAATTAGACAATAGAAAACAACAGAATTTGCATGAAGTTGTGCTATTTAGTTACTAAAGTTTCATGGATTTACTGTGGTAACTCTATCAAAGGGGAGGATTAATCTTCTCCAATATATGAGGACTTTTTCATTTTGACTTTTCCTTGTTGATTTATACATCAATCTAAAATAACGTTATCACAGATTTTATTCATCTTCACATTTAACATCATGACCATGTCTGTAATGAAAGAAGCTTTTTAGTTACCTCCAAATTCACCCTTGCCGATTGATTCCATTAGTGTAAGGTCTTTCCTGTTTATTGCCCAACCCTCTGCAAAATTAATCAATGTTTTCAGTTAAATAATTATCATTGCATGTAGTAAATACAAATTGAAGTGCACCTCTTGGCCAACTATTAGCCAATCATTGGTTGACACTTCACCAACACACATCTAGAGTTGAAGTAGACTTTTTTTAAATACACCAGTCTTGTACTCTCATCTTAACTTCAAAACATACACTGCCAGACATACAAACATCTTTAAATTTGTCAATTTGCTACCAAAGTTTTCACAGCCAATAGGTTGGTATCAATAGATGTCGCTTCCGCTCCGGTAATAGCTGCATTTTTAATGGCTTGTAGAATCTAGAAGGTCGTTTTGATCTCTCGTTTTCTGGTTTCATGTCATAGAAATAGTCAAATACAATAGCTTGAGGACTTATTTTGACTTAAAAACATCCACTAGTTGCCCCTCATTCAACCGCTTGTTTACCCACAGTCAACTCCAAAAAGTCATGTGATTGATAGTAAGCACCATACTACCTGACAAATGTTTGTACCATTACTAATTAAAAGTAAAGTTATACTTATGAGTGCTGGTATTGTTTTTTTACTCAGTTTTAATTTTAACTCATTCAAATGTGCAGCTGCCATTTTGGCCAAGGGTCTATTGTTCAATGCAAGTTTGTACTGTGCTAAAATTAGAGAAATACCACTCACCTTTTTCAAATGATTCTGAATCAACAGAGAAATCAAAACAGCCCTTTTTTTCCAAAGGTTGTGTGAGCCTTGTGCATAAGCCATCTGCATCATTTTGGTAGTGCTACACAAAACAAGAAAACAAAATATGAATACCACCTGGGAGTAAACCACATCATTTTATTTCATTACAACAGAAACTTTCAGTTACAATCATTGCTAGAAAGAGGCCTACCACTCCATGGTGGACAGAAAGCCTAACAGATTTTGCCACCCACTTGATAAGGCTAACAATAAATCAAATGAGAATTTAAAAGTTGATTTTTTTGAAGGGAGGAAAAACATACAGGTCATGAAGATTAACTAATTAATTGATTTAAATGGTATACAATGTCTGTCAAGGCTCCTTCAATTATAAGATAACTGAAAGAATGGTTACTGGAATTTGCCTACTTTGTCCTGGGTAAAATTGGATTAAGGTCACCAGGAATCCGATAGTGGGGGGGGGGAAGGGGGGAATGAGAAAATGGATTTGGACGCTGGGAAGTGGGATTTGTAATTATATATGTTTTGGCACCCCCCTTTAGGACACTGATAATTCATATCAAATTAAAGTTCATTGTTTCACACTACATTCACATGTATTGTGTCAGTGGTTTGTTGTTGTAATCATGCAAACACATTGACACTTGATGGTTCTTGTTCAAAAATGTTTAGACCAGTCATTCACATAAAACAGTGAACTAAAACAGTGAACCTTAAATACATGAAGAAATCATTGCAGTGATAATGATTTTGACATGTCTTGCAGACTTTGCTTTTCATAATCAAACATAAATATCAAGTGAAGTGAACTAAACAAAATATGCTCTTCATTGATGATATTCTCTATAAAACAGTGGTGTTTATTCGGCTCCATTGTCTAATGCATCAAATTTGCAAGTGTGATGTTTATGGAACTTTGTGCTGAGCTGAAATCACACTGATTTGTCTCTGCTTGCCTCCTTGCCCTGCTAATTTTTTTAAAATAACCCCCACCTCCTTCCGCCCTGGTTGTTCTTCTAAAAAAATCAAGATTTCTCCTTAAAATATTACGTCTAGACCCAGCACACCATCTCACCTCTACTAGCTTTGTTAAATTTTCAAAGTATTCTTCTTCATCCACTGTTAATTTATTGTCTTTAAAGATAACTCTATAGTGCTCTATTTTTCCACCAAAACTGAAATGACAATTGCATGGAGTTATACTGACATTAGTATATGTAATAGGACTCCATGCTGTCCAATTAAGAAATAATTGGATGAGGAAAATTCCAAGGACTGACGAATTGGATGAGGCCGTAGGCCGAGTCCAATTTGGCAGTCAGAGGAATTTTTCGAGTCTAATTATTTCTTGATTGGGGAGCATGAAATCCCATTACCTATTAATTATATAGCTGCCTAATTAATCCCATATCAACAAGACCTGTCTAATTAAGAAAATAATTGGACAGTTACCTATATGGGATTAATGAGAAGCTGTATAATTAGTAATATTATAGTGAAATCCAAAAGACTGAGTTCCAGATGGGAATTTAATTTCCACACAACCTTCTACACACAGTTTTCTAGTTGGATGCAAGTGGGCCAATGTCACCTGTGGGCCTGGGGGGGTTCCTGAGTTGATAATTGAATGAGGAACTCAGTGCAATTAATTATATCTTTTGTCATAAACCGGGTCTACAAATTTGATTTTTTTGTCATCAACAGGGTACCCCTTTCAGAATCCCAGCAGAACACCCTACCCAAATCCTGGCAGAGTACCCCCCTCCCTGGACCTGTGGGCTATTGTGATCAACCTGAGCTGCACCATATATCATACAATGTAATGTCAGTAAGTGGTAGAACCTCATACTTCTATTTTGCAGCAAGAAAACTGCAGACATGAGTGAATTGATGTGAACAATAAAATGACAGCTTCATCAATGTGTTGATGGTTTTGATCCATTGTTAACAAATAAACTTCATCTTTGGAAATGCCAATTAAGATCAAAATGAAGGAAAAGGAATGGGAAGATTGACAATAAATTTCAAAAACTTTAATGTCATCTGAAAAATTCATTAGGTTTTAAAGCATAAAGACACATTAATGAGCATAATCGCATAAGATATGACTGCATTCATGAGGACTCTACTAATCGGATTCTTTCAATATTATTGTGGGCTATTGCAATTTGAACAAAAACATTAAATTCATTGTATTCCACACACCAATGCAGTCCCTTCTAGTAAACACAATTCAAATAGGCATTACTTGACGTACCAGACTGACAGAGTATAATCACCCTTATAATTGCAGCTCTCTCTCACAAGAAAAAGACCATCTCTTCTTGCTTTTAAAAGTTCTTCTGCTTTTTCTCTGTCTATTCGGCCATGAAACCACCTAACATATAAAACAGACATAGCAGTAATTATATTTTAAATTCACACACATTCACTAATCTAAGTAAATCTTATGGGTAGAATAGCCTTGAGATGGGTAACTCCTGGCTAGTTTACTGTGGGGAGGTGAGTGGAAAACAATAGAGACCTTTAGCATTAGGTTTACTGCTAACCGCAAGGGATCAGGTCCAGAAACACACCCCAAACACAAAGAAACACTCAGCATAATAAACAGTAGTGGCTCTTTTAGCAACGACTTTGTTATGATGCCTTGCAAAATGTTGAAAGTTTGACAGTAAATGTCTTAGGTGGAACTGCATATTAAGGTTTATGGCAACTAGCAAGAACATTGTGCAAAAACAGCAGGCAAGAGGCTCTGGTCTGAAATTCACCTTTTTGCATGAAACTACCTGATAAGGTGATATTATATTGTACATAGATCCTATAGGCTTTTTGGGATTGCCTCAATGGTTGCCTGTGCAGAGTCCCTAGTGAAAATGCTTTAAAAGTCTCACATACATGTTGATTTAAAACTGCATCTTACTGTAGAAAGGTATCAAACACACACACTTACGGCATAGCATGGAGTTTCACAGCACCTCTTTCCAAAACATGAACATAGTTTACAGGTATCAAACCCATATCACCTTTACCATTTTTTGCTCTGTACCAGTTGCAATCCTGTCATATAAACAGTTACAAAAAGTATTTGTTTTTAATAAGTAGTGGTTTGATTAAGGTAATTCCCCAAACAGGGGAAAGGAAAGTCACAATCCAACACATCGTGGCCGCCATAATGTTTCAGCGGGTTTCACCTAACAAAGTAACATTGGGTTCATAGCAGGAAACACCACAAAGTTTGATTGAAACTTTGGTCAAACCAGACTGGCTTCATGCCAGGTCAAGCTTTGTCCCTGATCTGACAGTCTTAAAGAGAAAAAATCTTTTTTCAGCCTTTAACCATTTTAATCAAGTTTTTTTTCGGAAATTTGAGGTGGAAAAGTGTGCTTGATAGTGTTGGGTGTCTAAGAAATTGGCGCAGAGAGTTGCATATCTCTAAGATACTGTAAAGCTCTACATCTTTTTACAATAGAATAATAGGTTACAAAGAATGGCAAAAGAAAGAAAATATTTTACTGTAATTTGGTTGATTTTGTTATTGTTGTTGTTGTTTGTTTGTTTGAATTATTTAGCACACTGTCCCATTTATTCCATAAATGATATACATGTATTTCCCGATTTTTTTTAATACACCACTTTAACAAATTGGGATGTCTGTCAGATACCCAAGTTCAAAGGAATTCTTACATTATTTTCTTTTTTACAAATTCAGTTTCTTTGAACTTTAAGAGAAAAATATTTCATAATAATAGCAACTGGAGGTAATAACTGTATTAAAAAGAATTACTGACAATGGACCTAAAAGACTTTTCCTTACTCAAGGGAATTAATTAAATCTAAAATAGGTTACAAAACACAGTAAAAAGTTGACATACCCTTGTTCCCCTGGTGATAGTAAGAATTTCTCCTTTTTTGAAAGGTAAATCCTGTAAATAACAAATTGCTACATATTGGTACATATTTCAGAGTTGATTTTTGGGGAGGGAGAAAAACCAGAGAACCCAGGAAAAAATTCGAGACAAACGTACATGTTACTTTAAAATTCTTAATATGCATAAGGCATATTTTCCCATATATAAGAGGAATTACAGTCAACAAACCAACCAACCAACTTGCCAGTTGGACATCAAAAAATGGTCTACATCAAGGATATGACTACAAGACTGTTGTTGCAAAGATTCAAATGAATTTTGAGTTTTAGATCCGCAACCATGCTTTACATGAAATACTTACAATGTCTATATTAAACTTCACCTAGATTGAAAAGACCTGTTACCCAACAACTTATGTTGGTCATATATTGCCCTGACAAACAATTTAAATTGTAGCCATCCATGATTAGACATGAGTTCCCAGGTTGAGCATCTTGATAAGATCATGGAAGATCTTGCAAGATCATGGAAGATCTGGCAAGATCTTGTGTTAAGTTATTCAAGATCTTAGGTATTCAAGATCTTGGCAAGATCTTGTTAAGATCTTGTCAAGATCCTGATAAGTTCTTGGTATTTCTTAACAGAGGTTTTAAAATCATAAACTCATAAAATCTTGCCAAGATCATGTGATGATCTTAACAAGATCTTAATAAGATCTTTGTCAAGATCTTAGTATGATCTTATCAAGATCTTTCCAAGATCTTGTAATTATCTTTGCAAGATCTTGTACCATAGTTTAAAAGATCTTATCAAATTCTTGTCAAGATCTTTCCAAGATCTTGTAATTATCTTTGCAAGATCTTGTATCATAGTTTAAAAGATCTTATCAAATTCTTGTCAAGATCTTTACAAGATCTTTTCAAGATATTTTAAAGATCTTGTCAAGATCCTGATAAGATCTTGCATTTCTTAACAGAGTTCTTAAAATTATAAACTTATAAAATCTTGCCAAGATCATGCCATGATCTTAACATGATCTTAACAAGATCTTAATAAGATCTTTGTCAAGATCTTAGTATGATCTTATCAAGATCTTTCCAAATCTTGTAATTAATTATCTTTGCAAGATCTTTCGTCATCAGAACTGACTTCATCACTTGGACTGGAGCCTGTAGAAGTCCCTGATTCAGTATCTGATTCACAACATTGGAAGGCAAAATGATTGCAAATATTGTTTTGGTGCAGTGAAGCAGTATCACAAACATACTCGTCAGAACTGCTTGAACTGCTCGGTTTGTTGTCATCTTCGTCGGAATTGCTTGAACTGCTTGGTTGGTTGCCTTTGTCGATATCCCTAACATCTTTTTCGGAATCCCTTTGACTGCTGGGTTCTTTTTCTTCAAAGACATCATGATTTTTTTGTCAGGGTAGGTTGAACTGATCAATTCTTTCTTTTTATGGCCATCACAAACATCTTCGTCTGAATCGCTTGAGCTGCTCAAGACATCACTTGAACAGCTCAGTTCTTTATCACAAATATGCAAGTTCATGCTTTTTTGCCTAAGTAACTGTTTAATTAATTGCCCTATTTCACTATGACGTCACTGCTTGTTTATGTTGGGGATAGAATCACCAAATTCAATAGAAAATTCAACAAAATTTGCTCCTAGCGAAATAGTTTAATATAAAATGGCCTGGTTTTCAGATATAATATGTGTTAATATGCACTAAAAATATTCTGAGCATTTGCTGGTTATTCTACTTGTCTTCGTGGATTGATACGGGTTTTAGAACAATTTTCGGTGAATTTGCATTGATTTGACCCCGTCCGACGACCATGATCCTTTGCGTTTAAACCCAGGGGTGGGGGGTACTCTTGCCAGTTTAGGGTACGGATGTGCCGCTGAGCCCTCTGAACCCTGACCCTCAGTTCCAGAGTAAAATCGCTGAAATTCATACCCTGTTCCAGAGCAAGATCGCTGAAAACCATAACCTTTTCCGGTAGCGCGAAAATCGATACCCTGTTCCAGAGAGGAGAGAGCGTGATTTCGTATACCTTGTCCCAGAGCGAGCGCGATTTCATATACCCTGTTCCATACCCTGTTTGGCGGCACGTACCCGTATAGCGAATATAGGGGAGTACCCCCCCACCCCCGGGCGTTTAAACAATAGATTGTTTTGATGTGACGCTTTTGTGAAATAGGGCAATTCAAACTGTTCCTTCCTCTGCCTTTCATATTTTTGAATAATAAAAAATCACGAACTTTACTCTCGATTCTCCACTATTTATGTAATCGTTGGTCAGTGTTAGGCATTTCCCGCGCACATCCCAATCGCAGGAAACGTTTTGTACAATTTCTCGTGTGTGAGCCAATCAGAAAAGGGCATCAAATAACAAGAAAAATTTCATTGGTCTACAGAGTCACGTGTATTTTTCAAAGATTAAGAGTCCTCACGTGCTTGTTGTATTTCAAATAGTTTCAAGCGTCAAAGAAGGTTAACGGAAAAAAAACCGGAAAACTATCTCGCGACTATGACTTCAAGAACAGTTATAAACGAACAAAGGTAAGTTTTGTCTTCCCATTATTCCAAAATATAGTTCATACAACTTTTACGATTTAAGAAAGCGATATATTGATCTCTATGAGAATAACGCACCAACTTTGAAATTTAGACTTTGATCTTCCCTTCGAGAACGCCGCGCTTATTCTTTCAAAAATGTTGGACCGTATAGTGTGATCGTCCCTTCGATATGCCACGCTATTAAACTTAGAGTTCTTTCAAAGGTGTTGGATCTGATCTTCTCTTCGAGAATGCCGTGCTAACTTAGAGTTCTTACAAAAGTGTTGGATCGCATAGTGATCTTCTCTTCGATATGCCGCGCTAACTTGGAATTCTTTCAAAAGTGTTCAATCGTACGGTGATCTTCTCTTTGAGAATGCCGCGCTAAATTCAAAAGCTTGGAATTCTTTCAAAAGTGTTCAATCGTACGGTGATCTTCTCTTCGAGAATGCCGCGCTAAATTCAAAAGCTTGGAATTCTTTCAAAAGTGCTCAATCGTACGGTGATCTTCTCTTCGAGAATGCCGCGCTAACTTAGAATTCTTTCAAAGGTGTTGGATCTGATCTGATCGTCTCTTCGAGAATGCCGTTCTAACTTAGAATTCTTTCAAAGGTGTTGGATCGACCTGATCTTCTCTTCGAGAATGCCGTACTAACTTAGAATTCTTTCAAAAAAGTTGGATCGTATAATGATCTTCTCTTCGAGAATGCCGCGCTTATTCTTTCAAAAGTGTTGGACCGTATAGTGTGATCGTCCCTTCGATATGCCGCGCTAACTTTCAAAAGTGTTGGATCGTATAATGATCTTCTCTTCGAGAATGCCGCGCTAACTTAGAATTCTTTTAAAGTGTTGGATCGTATAGTGATCTTCTCTTCGAGATGCCATCCTAACTTAGATTTTTTTTCTTCAAAACACGTGTTGGATCTGAATTTCTTTTGGAGAATGCCGCGCTAAATTTCAAAAACCCTAATTAATCAGTACTTGATGGCCAAACTTTATTTTCACTGGTTTGAGATTTAACGAGTTATTAGAAAATATAAGCTATTTTGTGATTTGATAAAAAAACCTAGCCTTAACATACTTGTGCAGATAAAAATGTAAATTTGTATCAGCGCAATATAAGTGTACTTTAGTTAGGGTTACTGGAGACCTTCAGGGGTATGTTTGTCTTAAACTCTCTCTACGCAACACGTTCAACAAGACCCCCTAATACTATGTATCGTTTAAAAGGTCGTTTTGTGATTTTCTAATTTGAAACAATGCTGGAGCCTTAAACACAAATCGGGCACGTTTCGTAGAGGTGAATTAATGGCATTAGCGTTAGCGTGTATAGCCAAAAGAACCTCACTATGTTAATAAGCAAAAGATAATATGCAAAAGGGTATGTGCGATTTTTGATATTTTTCGTCTTTTATGCGGTAAAACATTAACCGGCATTGAAATTTTTCGACGTTCCAACTTTAAAATTTGATAACTTTTTAAAGAAGCAAAATATCAAAAATCGCACACACCCTTTTGTAGTTTATCTTTTGCTTATTCACATGGTGAAACTCTTTTGGCTATATGCGCCAAATCGATGTCCAATAGTTCACCTCTATTGAACGTGCCCGATTTGTGTTTAAGGCTCCAGCATTGTTTCAAATTAAAAATTCTTTTTTAAATAATATCATTTTCTGAATCATTAGTATATGACCTTTAAAACGATATATAGTTTTATGGGGTTTTATTTAAAGTGTTGCGTAGAGAGTCTTAAATGAAACATATCCCTGAAGGTCTCCAGTAACCTTAATAATATTTCCATGGCTTTGAAATACAGGCTGACTCAGATCAATCTAAGAATTCGAAAATGAAGCATTCGCTTCAATTTTTCTAAGGCAATACTGTAATTCTTAAGAAATTATTTCCTTTGCAATATTGATACAAGAATAAGGTTTATGTAACTCAAAAATAAAATTAAAAAATATTTTTCTGAAATAGAACCTAATCATTCAGAAAACAAACTAATTTTCTTTTTTTTTCTGTTTTAGAGGTCACCTGCATGCCAATTATGGCAGAGACAAAGTTCAGAGAAGCAACAAATTGTAAATTGTCAGGAAATTGTCAGGGAAAATGAGTACACTTACAATTATTCAGGGTGTTCTATTCAATTTTGTGCTATATCCACTCAATTCCTCAATTATGAAATGAAAGAGTTAGTTTCTAGTTAATTTTTCACTATCAAATGAGAAGGTCACTTCTATTAACTATTTCAATAGTCATTGTCGTAACAAATCTTTATAAACTGTACTGTATCTGTCATTATACAGTTATGATAAATTTGATCATAGTTTTAATAGCAAATTAAAATTAGAATCAAAATGGTGGTAAGTAAACCATGCTTTAATCAAGATTCACATTTTGCATTTTCGACTTTTCATTTCTTGTTTGTTTAGCTCAATATGACTCACACATTACTTCAAAGTGTTTAAAACATTTCTTCTTCCTGTGTTTAAAACATTTAAGCAATGTGTATGGAATATTGTTGAACATAGAATATTGTCAGTAGAGATTTGCATGAAATTTAAGTTTAATCCAAGATAGCTTTTAAATTTTCATGTACTTTATCAATATTTGATTCATATGTTTTCAATAAAGTTTACATAATTATAATAAAGCCTTACAAGTTTCATCATTATCTGAAATCAGAAATCATGTTTGCAAGCCATTAGAACTTGTTATAACCTCCTGCAGAAAACCCTGAAAGATCTTTAAAATATCCTGTATATCCTGAAAAGAGCCTGTAACATCTAGGCATGGCTATGAAAGAAGACTTTGTTCAAGATCCTGTAAGATCTTGCCATGGCCATAAAAGATCTTGTCCAAGATCTTATAAGATCTTGCCATGGCCATAAAAGATCTTGTCCAAGATCTTATAAGATCTTGCCATGATTAAATAAGATCTTGCCATAACAATGAAAGATCTTGTCCAACTTCCTGTAAGATCTTGCCATAATTAAATAAGATCTTGCCATGATTAAATAAGATCTTGCCATGATTAAATAAGATCTTGTCCAACTTCCTGTAAGATCTTGCCATGATCATGACAGATCTTACTAGGACTATGAAAGATCATGTAAGATATTGCCAAGATCATGTAAGATCTTATCAAAAGCATGAAAGATCATGCCAAGATAATGAATAAACTTGCCAAGTTCATGCATAAACTTGCCAAGATCATGTAAGATCAGGCCTGATCTTGCATGATCTTGGACAAGATCATGTAAGATCAGGCCTGATCTTACATGATCTTGGCAAGTTTATGCATGAACTTGGCAAGCTTATTCATTATCTTGGCATGATCTTGGACAAGATCTTGTAAGATCCTATTTAAGATCTTGCAAGATTCTTATAAGATCTTAACAAGATCTTAGCAAGATGTTCAACCTGGGTTGACCAAATCAAGATACCAGTAAGACAACCTTGATTTTTAGATTTATTGACATGAAAAAATAGTGTGTGCATACCCCCCCCCCCCCCCCCCCCCCCAGAATGTGCCATACTGTACTACATTCCCATGCACAGCTGCTAAAAACATATAAACGTGTTAAGAATAAGTTTCACACAAAATTTACTCACATCTTTTGTTGCTCCCTTGAAATCATATTTTGCCACAACCTCAGTTCCAGCTTGCCACTATAAAAATAGAAAAAGTTTAGATTTTAAATTCCTTTGAACAATTAAAGAATTTTAAATACATATAAGCATTTAAAACAAGATGTCTATTATTAGCCAAGGGCTTTGGAAAAAATATGATAATGCCATAATCCATGTTATAACCCAGCAATAAATAAATATAATAAATATATATTTTTACACTCTGTCATGTATTGGTTCAAATGAGTCATGTTGTGGATGTTCACAAAAATAGCTGTTCAGCAAAAAAAAATCATACAAAAAGAAACATGGAAAGAAAGAAACTTAGCTTGTACAAACAAGCAAGAGTGAATTAAAAAGATTGGTTAATAGTGTGCAAATGTGTTCTTTAGTTTTATTAAGGTCCATTGTATAGTAAGGAATGGATGCACTAAGGAAAAATACAAGTTGATTAAAATGCCATGGGTTTTGGTTGAATAGCTGAATATTTTAACACACAAATTAGACTAAGAATAAGCAAAGAGTGTTTGAAACTTGAGTATTGAACAGTTTTCCTTGAATGGTGCATGCATGCACTATTTATCTTTATCAAACTCATTAATAATTCATGAGGAAAACACAACAGAAATCATGACCGTGAAGAGCGTTGTAAATCTTACAAAACTGTGTTCATTTGCATAAACTTTAAGTTGGATTTTCTTGGCCAAATTCACTTTAATTTTGAAAATTTTAGTGAAACACAAAGGAACTAACCTAGACGTTTGATAAGTCATTCGTGTCCGTGTTGTATCAGATATACTTGATCACTCGGCTACGCCTTGTGGTTGTATATCTGATACATACACGGCCACTCATACTGTATATATTACAAACATCTTTTATACGAATTCCCTAGCTCTTTTAAATTCCTTTATCAAATGGATTATAAGTACAATATAAAATTTATAGATATGCTAGTATGAATTTTAAAAAATTAAATTAAAAGAGTTAAAAAAATACTTTGTAGCCATAAGAAAGATTTTGTTATTTTTCCATATTTATTGTGATCTTTGGTTTATGGTCTTTGGCTTTCCAGATTTAGTTGCTGTTATATCATGGCCATACAATAAGAAAACAGTGTCTTAGCGAGGTCTTGACAACATGGGGAGTGGAGCAATGTACCATTTCATTTCATTTTTAAAGTTTCCCACCCTATATCCATTTCCTACATGAATTACTGACATTTTGGCACTGATATATACAAGAAACAAAACAGCAACAATAAAATTATTATTGAATAAAAAGCCTTGTTTATGCATTATCATATATGTGCATATTAGGAATATAAAATGGCGTGTATGTCTAAACACAGTACCTTCACATAAACACACTGTAACAACAATAAATATCATAGTAAAACACGAGGTACGTGTAGCTGAGTGTTTCATTTCAAGTATTGTACAGCTACAAGAATGTTTATATTATATATATATTACAGTACACCAAATTTTAAAATGTTGTCTACTTGAAAAGGTTAAATTATCACAGCTAAGACCAAGGGGTATTCTGGGTATGGGAAATCCTGGTATGTGTAGGTTTAACGAACAAAAACATGTGCATAAGAGCAAACTAATACCTAAATGCTGGTCACATACTTATTCAGGCTGTGCTGGAATACTTCGTAAATGTCTTTACAAATGTGTGTTGGTCTCATGTTCAGATCAATGAATTGACTAATCAATGGATGTAACGAGGCTGAAGCATGAAGCAGGCTTTAATCTTTGGTGTAACAATGTTTCCTGATTGTAGTTAGCACTTTATAAATGTATCATTGAACTAGGGATGAATCTGAACTCAAAATCCAGGCAACAAACAAAGCAACACAAGTTTGCAGTTTTTATTTGTTGTGCATAATGGATGATCATAAAGAGATCATATTTTGATATTAAAGCTTCCATATTACAAAATTAACTAGCGTAAACATAGGAAGGCTTCCCTTTTAGTCCTTCATAGTTTTAATATGTTAGTAGGCTGTTTGGGACTTACAGGCAACTGCTATTTCTCCCTTTTTCTAAATAACCTACTAGGTGTCTGAATTGGGTAACCACTCTTCCTTACGCTGTATATCAGAAAGCTCTTATTCCCATGGGAAGATTAACACATGGTTCAAAGTACTTTTCAACTATGAACAATTGGCTCAGGGAAGTACGGGTGGCGTAGCGACGAGATTGCTCGCCCCTCACCAATGCGACCCGGGTTCGAGTCCCGCTGAACTCTGTGTCATATGTAAGTAGAGTTGTTTGTTGGTTCTCTCCTATGCTTCGAGGTTTTCCGGGTCCTCCAGCTTTCCTCCCTCCACAAAAATCAACTCCTAAATTCCAATTGGAATTACGGTGGATGAATAGCTACTCTGTAGAAATGCCACTGTTAATTCCCATTTATTTATTTATTTGACATGTTCAATCAAACTAATAGGCAAATATCTTGAAATCCACAAAAAACAGGCATCCCAGTTGTTTGTCTAAACTTGGAAGTCTATTGTCGCATATCTTCACTTGCTTACTTGTATTTAATTTGATATTTGCAGAAATTAGGACTTACTTGTGAAAATTATTTAATTTTGCTAAAAATAAGGCAATAGTCAAATACTAATTTTTTTTCACCATCAAAAACCTATTTGGTCGTACACCTTAACCTATATATATGTTAGCCTTTTTTTCGAGCCCTGACTATGTATGTAGAGAACTAATTTAATACTTACTCTAGACATTTTATCTGCCCCGGTTGTCTTATGGCAAGACCAAATCTGGGAAAGAAATGGTGAAAATGGTTACTCTCTTATTTACTGCAGTCTTCAATATTTTGCAAACTCAAACATTTCAACCGCTTGTTGTGCAATTGGTTTTTCACTGCCACCAGTGACAAGATCATAAGAGGTACCAACTGATTATTTTTGACTGACAGCAGTGAAAAACCAAATTTCAGGGGGGTGCAGCTTACAACTAGATTACTGAGTTTACAGAATTTCGAAAATTGCAGTATGACAGTATTTCATCATAGGTGCATGCTTGACTTATTACATTTTTCACAAGCGAGGCCCCGTTAGGGTTTTGGGATTAAGGATTATTAGGGGTTTTTAGAGAAGAGATACTGATTATTGAGCACTAAATTAAAGAATACAGATAATTAGTAAATAATGTTGCATTTTAAAATTACAGATTATTAACATCCATTAATTCTATTTTAAAGATATATTTGTTTCTAAACCTGAGAAACAGATTATTTTAAGAGTTTACACACGATTATGGATTATTCAGACCCCCTCTAACAGGACCTCACTGGCAAACATTTCAGTATAAAGCATAATTACTAAGGTTGAATATAAAACTTAGTAGATTGTGCATATGTATTTATAAAAACAATTAGATGCTCTTTCGTTTTCTTGATATTTAGTATCCTGTCTGATGGAGACAGTTACTTAAACTACTGGGCAAAGATGCCAAGACAATGTCAGCTCTAAGGAATATTCTTTCACTTCCCAAATTCCTTTACACACACACATATCCTGATACACCTACAGGGGCTACAGGTACAAAACTGCAATTTTCAAAGGCGGAAGTGTCTCCAAGTAGCTTTTGAAGTGATCCCACGCACCAGAATAAGAATCCACTTTCTGTATTCAGCCTTTTATTACATTAGTTTTTACCTATTTCAGCTAAGATAAAGTAAAACATTAAGAAAAGAGGGTGCTTATTCCACAAGATGCAAGATATTCAACTCACCTATCGTGAAGCTATGTCGGGTCTTCCTTTGAGATCTTAATTCAAGAGTGTTTCAAACGACAGTTCTACTAAGGAGGGAGAATCCCGTCTCACTCAACAGTTGATCTGCCAGATGAAAGGTTACAAATATATCATTTTTGTAGAAATCTCTGTATTCTAAGTTCCCTTGAACCACTTGTGTTGACTGATCACATTCGGCACAGGAAACAGGAAGGAATCCTGATGGTAGAGGGGGATCAATGTATTCACTTTTGCTCACACCCCAATGCTCAATAGAGTCGAGTCTCTCCTTCAGCACAGGAAGCCCAAAACAAGGTGGAGGGACTCCGATGTCAAAGTATTGGAAATGCCCTTTGTAGATCTTTTAGAGGTAAAATCAGCGAATTGGTATTTTTAGAAACTTAAAATTGAGATTTGGAATTTCGGCATTTTTTGGACTCTTTTAGCTTTGGAGGCTTTAAAAAACGTCCAACCACGCCATTTTTAAAATGACTTCGGGGAGTTCTAGGGGCATTTTCACAGGTAGCCCAAGCTAGATTCCTGTGGTATCATATCATAAGAAAATGTATATGACGATGTTTAAAAACCTCAAAAAAATCTTCAAAATGTGACATAAACTAAAGAAATGCTTACCTTTTAAGAGTAGCACCTCTTTCGCCCTGTGTACGTTAAAACTCATCAAATCAAAAATCTAAGTACAAAGGGCAAAGAGGTACTACTTTTTAAAGGTAAGCTAACATTTCTTTACTTTATAGGTTGCTATCAATAGACGTCACTTCCGGTAGTAGCTCTTTTTTAATGGCTTGTAGATTGAATCCTGGAGGTTGTTTTGATCTCTTGTTTTCTGGTTTGACGTCGTGAAACTGAGTCAAATACAATAGTTTGAGGACTTATTTTGATATGTTTTGACTTAGCATCCGCTAGTTGCCCCCAGTCAACCGCTTGTTTGCCCCCCAGTCAACTCCAAAAAGTCACGTGATTGATAGTAAGCAATTTTGACGATTTTATTGAGGTTTTTAAGCTTCGCCATACATTACCTTATGACATGACACCACAGAACCTAGCTTGGGCTACCTGTGGTATTGTTGAAAAAAAAACTTCCAACGCATATATGCCAGAAACGTTTTTGGCTGTCGTTTCACATCATGGAGCAATTACAACAGCTAGGCTCCAACTCGGGGAAAGTCCAAGAAACGAAATCCAGTAGAGAACCAACAAACAACACACTAGGAATCATAAACCCGACACCTTGTTGGTGAGAGAGACGGTGCATCGAGCAGCGTACGTACACCACCCGTGCTTCCATCCTGGAGGTGTTTTGCTTGTAGAACTGGAGTAGAGGTAGTACTTGGCGCAATGAAAATTAAAAATTGATATGCGCGGAGTGTAATACAAGCAACAATATTGCCCGATAAGTTTGGCACGATTTATTCCCCCCTCTCATTACCGCACCTTAACGATGCCTTGAGAATTTTGTGCTGCAAGCAAAACAAAATCGCGAAACTTCTCGCGCAACATAGCTGTGTTGAAAGTAACAAAGCAAATGTTGCACATTTTACCATTCCGCGAGCAAGTAAAGATGTCTACATCATAATTTATAATTTATTACTTTATAGTGCGCAAATATCAATTAAAAGAAATTTTCAAATGCGCATTACAATAAGCCTAAAAATGAATAAAAGCATGAATAATCTATAGAAATAGAAATAATACTAAAAATATTATTAATAATAATAAGAGACTATGAAATATACATAATCTAAAATGTATAATATAAAGAATATAAAGTCTTTACCAATGATTTAAAAGTAGTGATGCTTGTACAGTCTCTGATTCGCTGTGGTAGACTCAGTTCCACAGCTTTGGTGCGGCAAAGCTAAAAGACCTGCCCCCTAGTGTGACAAGTGACTTTTCCCTTAGGGGGGATTAACAATAAACTGTGGGTGTCCTTACATTTGTTAGCTCGCAAAGGTACCGTGGTGCGAGTCTATGAATAGCTTTCGTTCCTCTACTTGCAGCCAATGTAGTGACTACAAAAGTGGTGTTAAATGTCAGTATTTACTTTCTTGAAAGATAAGACTTTTTTAATCGTTGTAAAAAGTAGAGAATACTTCGCGCAATAGTGTGCATTTATTGCACGGGGAATGGTAATACGAGCAACATTTGCTCTGCAGCCTGCGACGCAATAATGTTGCGGGACAAGTTGTTCGATTGTTGCTCATATTACCGCACCAGGCCCTGGTGAAAATGAAATTGTTGCCACTTTGACCAGCATGGAAATTAGGCTGTCAGAAGTCTGTCATAATTATATATATGTGTATCTGTTGTATGGTGTGTTCATTTATTAGCAGGAGGGGATGTTGGCAAAATCAAATGAAAAGCTTTACAAATATAACCCAGCCCCCCTTCATGGTAGTGGCAAGAATTGCAACCCCTTTCATTATCCTACAATAGTTGTCATCCCACCTCAATGTGATAACCCCCCTAACTATTTTCTCAAAATAACATAACCCTCCTACAATTTAACCAATCCCCTCCCCCCCCCCCCCCCCCCCATATTTGCTAATGAATGAAAACCCCCTAACCTCCAATCCTTGAACTGCTGGTTTACTCCTTCCAAGTCAAGTACAACATAGATACATGGATTATTAACAAATGTTTTTTATTGCACATTTGTATAACCTATATTCACATTATTATTTCTTTTGGATTGTCGGGGGGAGGGGACTTCTATATGTAGAAGGGTAGGGATTCTCATTGGATATTTTGAAAAAATGACCCCTAAGAGGTACCCCGAGTCCTGTGCAATTTCATGTGGGAACTAACGATTTTTATCCCTAAAAGGTACCAATTACCTATGATCTAAGTGACAGAAGTCAGAACTGAAAATAAATATTCTGAATATTCAAATAATCTCAGGTATTTTTTTGTTACAATACCACAATAAGAGGTACTGGCTTACTCTCTGCTAATCCTTTTAGATTTGTGACTCCCTGAGGCACCAAATTGCAGATCTGGAACTCTAAGGTACAACAAGCATCCCTGACCTTCTCTAATCAGTCTTCTTGGGTTCAAATATGAATTAATGCAAATTTTTGAGTTGTTCAAGAATGATACGAAAAATGGTGTTTGAGTTATTTAACTCAAAACGTTTTTGGAGACAGCACTCTTCACTCGGAAATCTTTCCAGTTGTTTTGATACAATTTCATACGTAGATCAAAACATAAAGTGAAATCATTGATCAATTAAATTCCAAGAAAAGAAAATTTCATGAAAGATCAAAACTCGTTTTAGCATCATTTTTGAACTTCAAATGCATTCAAATAGTGTTCTTTGAATTTGATAAACATTAATTTTGTTTTAAGAGGTTTTTCTTGACAACGAAGACATTCAAAACTTTGATCTCAGGGCCCGAGTTGTTTTGATACAAATAGACTAGGTATGTTTCAGTTTGTTTCACACTAGTATATCAACTTCATACGTCACATGAAGCCTAATGGGCTATTGACCCATGAGTACAATTAAGGTCTACCCTATACTTTTTTTACATTCTGATTTAGTCTATTCTACATGTATTACAGCAATCATCAGAAATTATTAACTTTCTTAACTATGCTTTATAGAAAATCTAAAAATAGCTATTATCCATGTGTTTTTCTGGTGCCTGCTTGTGTGCCAAGTAAAGAAATCCAATACTTGACAAAGCACTAACAAGAAATATTACATCAAACCATCTATGATAGAAATTGAACTGCAACAAGCCTAGGACTTCTGTAATGATTTCTCGATATGCAACAGGCATGTTCATTCTCATAAGCAGCACTGATGAGACAAAATACATCCCCATGATTTCTGCAAGCACCAATACTATGATGTTAGATGACTTACTACTAGCCATGGCATTAAAAAACTTTGTAAATGTTATAAGTAAGCCACGAATTGAGGTAACAATTAGAATTCCTATCAAAAAGAATGAAATATGCTGTGACCAAAACAGCACATCAAACTGCATTCCAAAGTACTTGACTGTGATTTCAATTCCCCTTGTAACAGGATCTGTCTTTCCTACACGGTCAAATATAATGTTAACTGTGGAGATGAAAATCTTCCAGATACAGTAACCAGAAAAAATATGTCCTAAAAAATCAAAGTATTTTCCCTGCAATGTCTTGGAAAACTCCATTCTTTGCCTAGTGCAGTGAAGGTCTACAATTTCCAGGAATAGCTGACGACTTAATTCTTCCATAGCATCTACTTCCGCTTGAAGATGAGATGTATTTTCTGTGCTACTTGTGGCTGTGCTGAACATTCCCCAAATTCCTAGAAAAGAAAATATAAAGTAAAATGAAATATTAGTGATGCTCGGCATTTGCATCAGACTACCTAAGGTAGTAATAAAAGTATAAAAATACAAGTTACAGTGCAACTACTGTTACCAGGACATATGAGAGAACCAATTAAAATATAGAATGAAAACATTGCATTCTAACTTTAGGTACTCCAGCCAATCAGAAACCTAGACTGCATGAGAATGGTAACTTGACCCTGATATTACTTATAAAAAAACTAGACAGCCATTATCTTTTTCTTGTGCGAATAAAAAATTATCTTTTTCTTGTGCGAATAAAAAAGATATAATGTTGAAATTCTATTGTTTTTGTCTGATTTCCGATTGGCTCCAAAGTGGGAATGTATTGTTTTTATTTTGCAATTTGATTGGTTCTCGCTGTCTGAGTGGTTATAGTAGTTGCACTGTAAAGGTTCAAGAAACAAATTCTAGAAGACAATTTAAATGTTACTAGAAGACCTTTACATGGAACATTCTGAAAGAGACTTATTGCTTGTTTTCAATTATTCCCCAAAAAAATGAAATAACTAAAGGCACAGCAACCATGTTTATTGATATAACAAGAGACTATAATGACTAATCCTTAATGATGTCAAGTTAAACCAAGATTGCGGCTATGGAAACCAGCAATACAGCTTCAAGTTTCCCAGAAAGCAATGTAATTTAATAAGCTCTTGACTAGAATTACCCTACATTGGGAAAATGGAAAGAAAACAGATCACAATATCCACCTCCATCAGCGCCATTTGTAGAGGAATAAAACATGTTTTTAAACTGCCTTTAAAATGAAAAATCAACATACCAAATATGCAGTTTAATGATGTTTGCTGGCAAATGTGAAGCAAATGTGAAGTAAATGTCAATATAACAAATATAGAAAAATATAGAAAAACAAAAATGGGGGTTACCATTATTTTGTTTTTGCGTGGGAACATCCTTTACTCAAGTTGTGTCAAAATGCTAGGCAACTGCATTGCATGCTTTGTGTCCCCAATTTATTAGTGTCTGAGACTAATACATTGACACATTAATAAGGGTTGATTGGTTGATTGATTGATTAACAAAAAAACTACCCAAGTTGGCAGCATCCTAATTTTTCTTTCTTTCTCAACACAATGAATATAAAACTGTGTTGGCAGAGTCACTATCAATACAGCTCTTAATGTGCAGGGTTGTGCAGGGTTGTGCAGAGCTATATTTTATGAAACGTCATTGGGCCATATTTTTTATGAAATGTGAAATAGTCATTTCCATTATTTTTTTGAAACATGATTTCAGCCATGGGCTGTAGGAGAATATTTGGTTTGTGACAGGGAAAATTCTTGTTATTAAACCAATTAATTCCTTATTACTCACTTGAATCTGTCTATTCATATTTTATGAATTGTTACATAAGTCTTCAATGAATAAACATGAATATTAAATGGTCGTTTTACCTCCCTTTTCTTTGATTGAATCAATTGCCGATTTAGCTGCCATCATTGTCTTTCTAATGAACACACTATATCTAATTATGAACAAGACCCTGGCAGCAGGGTAGACCAGGTTATCTGATTGGAACAGTTTCAGAGACTCTTAAGAATCCAAAGGAGAAGTGGAAATAAGTTGCAAAGTTTTGAAAGACAGTGACAGAATTTGGATTTTCCACACCAAGCTTAGGGACTGGTCATTTATTAGAGGGGGTTGGGCTGGTACAAATGGGGAGGGGGCCAAACCTTTTTGTTCAACCAAAAATGAGGGGCTGCATGAAATCATGCAAACATTTTTGTGGGGTCATGCGTTTTTAGTTATAACTTACTATTTCAGGTTTGATAAAAGGGTAAATTTTACACCGTGAAAAGTTGAATAAGCTAGCTGACCTTTCAACTAGCATCCTTTTATCATTACTGTTTCATTAGAAACACCGAAGCAGCTAACACTAGTTTTTAGCTAATTATCTCTATTTCAGGTTTGATATTAATAGTATAAAGCTGTTTAGTTTACATTTTCATAGCAAAACTACATTTTCAATGAATCTAAACACTACATTGTGTGAGAGAAAAACAAATCTTGAAACATTAATGACATGTAAACTTCAAAATTGAAATGGTGACATTAAACAAAACTAACATATCATCATATATAGCTGCAAGCCAAGGTTCAGACTGCAGATATAGTAGTCCCCAAATTACCTTTTTTATAAATGAACGTGTTATATTAAAAGTTGTGAATACCAATATCTACATAATTATTTCAATATCTTTGTCTTTGTAATTCCCTTTGCATTGTTATATTGAAAAAGTGCATGCCTATTCAGACTTAGAGAGGGTCACTGGTATACAATGTTAAGTATTGTTACTCTGTATGATACCCTGCAAGCAGAGTCTCCTTTACCTTCCCCCGAGAGAGAGAAAGGAAAGAAGACTCTGCAGAAACCCTGTAGTTTCTTTGAAGTGCTGATAGCCCAAGAATCGGGGCTACTCACACGTTTTGCTTGCGGACCAACCGGTTTTTGTGCGCACAGCTAATTTACTGACATAAACAGTGCGCCCACAAGCATAATATGGCATCAATCATTGGAGAAGCTATCAAAAACGTACTTCATAGTCTGTTTACTTCTACATCACAAGATTCATCATTCAGTTTTTCAGCTCAACAAGAAAGGGGTATCTTTGAATTTATTTCTGGACAAGATACTTTTGTATCTTTGCCGACCAGACATGACAAATCCTTAATTTATCAACTAGCAATTCCAATTGTGGACTGGAAACTGACCGGAAACGGAAATATTATTTCAGTGAGTAGGCGTGGAAAGTCATTCATTCCTAAGCAACCGCCGCGCATGCTCAAATTAAAAGCAACAGGGTTTCGGCAGAGTCTTCTTTCCTTTCTCTCTCTCAGTGGAAGGTAAAAGAAACTGCTCGTTGGGTATCTGTATGAGAATCCTCTGATTCACTGGAGAAGCTATCACTGCTGCTTTCGAATATTGATGGCAAGAAATCTTTATTATCTCACATGCTTTATCTTAAAATAATTCTTTTTCTATCATTCCTTTCAACCAGTCAGCTACATTTACAATTTATTTATGATAAATAATGAGAAAATAATTCATAGAATAAGTGAACAATGCTTCTAATTCGATTCATTATGTTCAGGACAAACCGTTGAATAATCTATTTTGAAAGCAAACAAACAATGCTTTTCTTATTTAGCTGAAGGGTAGGGACAGGGTATTTTCCTTATTTAGATGAAGGGGACAGCGTAGTTTCCTCATTTAGATGAAGGGGACAGGGTGGTTTCCTCATTTATTTCTCAATTGACACAGTTTTCTTTGTTGTTCACAGGGCTTTATTTTTGTTATAACCCTCATTATAAATGCGAGGTCAATATATAGTTATTAACCCGGTTAATAACTATATATAGACCGTTAGCATTTATAATGAGCAACATTTGATAAAAAAACTTTCTCAATTGATAAATGAAATACTTAATTACCTTGAACGTCAGCAATAAGCCTATACATCCCTCGGGCCTGCGGCCCTCGGGATGTATATGGCTTATTGCCTCCGTTCTCAGTAATTAACTCTCACTTAGATGAAGGGGACAGGGTGGTTTCCTTATTTAGATGAAGGGGACAGGGTGTTTTCCTTATTTAGTTGAAGGGCACAGGGTGGTTTCCTTATTTAGCTGAAGAGTAGGGACAGGGTAGTTTCCTTATTTAGATGAAGGGGAGAGGGTAGTTTCCTTATTTAAATGAAGGGGACAGGGTAGTTTCCTCATTTAGATGAAGGGGAAAGGGTGGTTTACTTATTTAGATGAAGGGGAAAGGATGGTTTCCTCATTTAGATGAAGGGGACAGGGTAGTTTCCTCATTTAGATGAAGGGGAAAGGGTGGTTTCCTCATTTAGATGAAGGGGAAAGGGTAGTTTCCTTATTTAGATGAAGGGGACTGTGTAGTTTCCTTATTTAGATGAAGGGGACAGGGTGGTTTCCTCATTTAGATGAAGGGGATAGGATGGTTTCCTCATTTAGATGAAGTGGACAGGGTGGTTTCCTTATTTAGATGAAGGGGACAGGTTTGTTTCCTCATTTAGATGAAGGGGACAGGGTGGTTTACGTATTTATTTATCAATTGACACAGTTTTCTTTGTTATTCACAAGGCTTTATTTTTGTTATAACCCTCATTATAAATGCAAGGTCAATATATAGTTATTAACCCGGTTAATAACTATATATAGACCGTTCGCATTTATAATGAGCAACATTTGATAGAAAACCTTCTCAGTTGATAAATAAAATACTTAATTACCTCGAACGTCGGCAATAAGCCTATACATCCCTCGGGCCTGCGGCCCTCGGGATGCATATGGCTTATTGCCTCCGTTCAAGGTAATTAACTCTTACTTAGATGAAGGGGACTGGGTGGTTTCCTTATTTAGATGAAGGGGACAGGGTGGTTTCCTTATTTAAATGAAGGGGACAGGGTGGTTTACTTATTTAAATGAAAGGGACCGTGTAGTTTCCTTATTTAGATGAAGGGGACAGGGTGGTTTCCTCATTTAGATAAAGGGGAAAGTGTGGTTTCCTCATTTAGATGAAGGAGACAGGGTAGTTTCCTTATTTAGATGAAGGGGACAGGGTTGTTTCCTCATTTAGATGAAGGGGACAGGGTAGTTTCCTTATTTAGATGAAGGGGACAGGGTAGTTTCCTTATTTAGATGAAGGGGACAGGGTAGTTTCCTTATTTAGATGAAGGGGACAGGGTAGTTTCCTTATTTAGATGAAGGGGACAGGGTAGTCTCCTTATTTAGATGAAGGGGACAGGGTAGTTTCCTTATTTAGATGAAGGGAAAAGGGTAGTTTCCTTATTTAGATGAAGGGGACTGTGTTGTTTCCTTATTTAGATGAAGGGGACAGGGTAGTTTCTTTATTTAAATAAAGGGGACAGGGTAGATTCCTTATTTAGATGAAGGGGACAGGGTAGTTTCCTTATTTAGATGAAGGGGAAAGGGTGGTTTCCTTATTTAGATGAAGGGGACAGGGTGGTTTCCTCATTAGATGAAAGGGACAAGGTTGTTCCCTGTAATGGAGATGGTGCGTCATTGCCTGGCCTGAAGGATACTGTAGCACGATGAAATTATACTTTGGGCCTACCCTCTTATTTTTTGTAAAGGATAATACAACAGAAAGGTATCTGGTGTCTTGCCAGATAAGATATTGTGGGCTCATCAATTACAAAGATCATATACATATGGGTCACGATTTAGGGATCTGAGTTCTGTGTTGGGTTTGTGGTTGGACCCAACGACACAACACGGCAAACATCAATATAAGAGATATGAGCTCTTCTGATCACAGTTTTGTGCCTATGAAGGAATAGGTGCTTTCGCTTGTGCGCATGCACATCTATTGTTTTATCATAGGTCACGTGACCTTTAATTTTTGCACTGTACTCTCACCTCCTGCGTTTAATACACAGCAGGATGCTTTTATATTTTCTTGCTTCCTCTTCCCTTTTTTTTTTTTGCTAGAGCAATCTTTTCCTTTCTTAAATTTTAACCACTCATACCTGATTCTCTGCAACCTGCGCCGTTGTATGATAATTTTCTCCCATATCGATAGTTAACCCGACGCCACCCAGAGTCCATGCAAAACTATCGTTTTCAAGGCCATAAGTAATATATAGTAATATGAGTGGCCATGTTGTATCAGATATACAACCACATGACAAGCCGAAGGCGATTGACAATTTCTTTCCTGACTTGATTTGAACTGCAAAACCAAATTTTCTTTACCGTATTCTATACGGGAATAATTTTCAACAAGAATTTTCCAGCTGCAATACTGCTATCTAGTATTTTTCACATACTTCTAGGGGTAGGCCTGTGTTCACCAACATGGCTGTGGATGGTCTACACTTCACATCCAAATCTGTCATCATCCTCTTCCATCCTGCACCATATGAGAAAACTAAATACATGCGCAGGTAGCCAGAGCTCCAAAGTTGTTGAAACTTTTTATTTGAAGCACGCAGCTGATGTACAGCCTGAGAAATTAAAGATGTTCTCCTATGAATGCGGGCTTATTCAGCGAAAGGCTCTTATAAGGGAATGCATGTAAACACAACAGGGAATTTGACAATTTCTTTCCTGACTTGATTTGAACTGCAAAACCGAATTTTCTTTACCGTATCCTATAGGGGAATAATATTCAACAACAATTTCCCAGCTGCAATACTGCTATCTAGTATTTTTCACATACACCTAGGGGGTAGTCCTGTGTTCAATAACACGGACGCGAATATTGTATATTACTTATGAAACGTCTAGGTGTATACATTCATGTTCTACTATAATTTTAAAGATGAAATTGAATTTGGCTAAGAAAATTGGAGTTAAAGTTAATGCAAATCAGGAGGATTTTGTATCAGACATACAACCGCCTCCACGGACAATGATTTCTATTGTGCTTTCCTCATTAATTATTCATGAATTTTATAACTATATTCACTATTCTGTAATTTAATAAGTTACACCGGATTGTCGATATCAGTCGTGATTCTGGCAATGATGTAAGGTTTCTGGAATACAAAAGTGGTAAAACGCAACGGCCCAACAGCCCAACCAGCCCAACAGATTAACAAACCCAACAGCCCAACAAACCCAACAGCCCAACAGTCCAACAGCCCAACAGTCCAACAGCCCAACAGTCCAACAGCCCAGATTAACAAACCCAACAGCCCAACAACCCAACAAACCAACAGCCAAACAGCCCAACAGTTGGGTCTGTTGGGTTTGTTGGGCTGTTGGGTCTGTTGGGCTGTTGGGCTTGTTGGGTTGTTGGGTCTGTTGGGCTTGTTGGTCTGTTGGGTCTGTTGGGCTTGTTGGGTCTGTTGGGCTGTTGGGTCTGTTGGGCTGTTGGGGCTGTTGGGGCTGTTGGGCTGTTGGGTCTGTTGGGCTGTTGGGCTTGTTGGGCTTGTTGGGCTGTTGGGTCTGTTGGGCTGTTGGGTCTGTTGGGTCTGTTGGGTCTGTTGGGTCTGTTGGGCTGTTGGGCTGATAGGCTGTTGGGTTGTTGGGTTTGTTGGGTTTGTTAATCTGTTGGGCAGTTGGGTTTGTTGGGCTGTTGGGTTTGTTGGGCTGTTGGGTTTGTTGAGCTGTTGGGCTGTTGGGTTTGTTGGGCTATTGGGCTGTTGGGCTGTTGGGTTGTTGGGTTTTACCACTTTTGTATTCCAGAAACCTTACATCATTGTCAGTATCACGACTGATATCGACAATCCGGTGTAACTTATTAAATTACGGAATAGTGAATATAGTTATGACCATGAAAACGATAGTTTTGCATGGACTCTGGGTGGTGTCGGGTTAACTATCGATATGGGAGAAAATTATCATACAACAGCGCTGGTTGCAGAGAATCAGGAATGAGTGGTTAAAAGTTAAGAAAGGAAAAGATGGCTTTAGCAAAAAAAAGGGAGGAAACAAGAAAATATAAAAGCATCCTGCTGTGTATTAAACGCAGGAGGTGAGAGTACAAAAATTAAAGGTCACGTGACCTATGATAAAACAATAGATGTGCATGCACACAAGCGAAAGCACCTATTCCTTCATAGGCACAAAACTGTGATCAGAAGTAAGCTCATATTTCTTATATTGATGTTTGCCGTGTTGTGTCGTTGGGTCCAACTACAAACCCAACGCAAAACTCAGATCCCTAAATTGAGACTGGTGTAATTTTCCCCCTCACAAACCAAATATTCTCCTACAGCCCATGCTTTACCATTTTCTTATCCATGAAACGTTATTTGTACCCCCCTTCACCCTGCTTGTGAACATGGAATGGAATGTTCACCCTGAAAACTTCATTATTCAGTTGTGAAGTGAATCTCTCATTAATCATAGATTTGTTCCATATTGTGGCAAAGCAAAAACTACAAATATCAAATTTGTTCTGTTTACCTGATTTTAGTTGTGACGAAGCAGCAAATCTACGACTTTCTCTCCTAGCCAAAGCTATACGTTTTTTCTTGCTCAGGATCATATCCATAGTTTGTGTAAGCCTTTTTTCCAGGGATTGAATGTCAGAATTGCTCACATGCCTCATGAAAAATGTCATATAAGTATATGGACAGTTAACTGCTCCAAAACCTGAAAGAATTGCCATCACAGTGACTCCTATCACTCCTACACGACTTATACCTTGCTCAATTGAGAAGATCCCGTGTCTTGGGTTCAATATAGGAAAAGGATTTCCAATTTTCCAAAACATGTACAAAAAGGCCAGCCAAAATCCTACAGCAAGAAAGAGAACTGTGGCTCTGTTGTTCACGAGACGAATTGTCTTGACTAAGAAATATGATATGTAAAACGGAAGAAGAAATATAAGAGTGAAAAGCATTGAAAATATACCGACTTTCCAATGAAAGTATCTTGAGTTTTTGTCCAAGATTCCAAGAATTTCGAAAATTATAAGTTCGAACATAGTGCAAGACAAGGCAAAAGTTATAGAAAATACGATCTGAACAGCTAAATGATGAACTTCGTAGTTTCTAAAAAGTCTTCTCATGAAAAATATCCAACCAATTCCAAAGAAAAGTAGTTGTGAAAAAAATACGATTGCACAGTCACTAACGAACGCCATATTGAAAAGTGCCACTTTATTATACTGCCACGTTTAGACCCGACCTTCGATCGATTGACCACTGAGCTTCAATTCGGGAAACCGAACAATGTCCGAAAATGGTCCGGGGAAAATGGATCTCCTGGGAGTTTCCTCACCGCGATTTTTAAAATAGGGATTAGTCTAAACAAATTGAACTGAAAGGATAAAATAGTATTTTGATTCAAGGTTGTTAGATCTTTTTAAGATATTTTGTGAAGAATCACGTCGCACGAGCAGCCCGGGGAACAGCGTGGAACACGAAGTCAAGAAGGCATCTAAACCAATCACGATAGAGGTTTTGTTGTTCGTTATCCAATCAGATGCCAGGGAGCGTAATTCAAAAGGCCTTCGAACAGCGTCACTTGCATCTTACGTTTTACAAACGAAGTAACTGCAGGAAAGAAGTAAAGTCAAAACGCTCAAAGAGAAGCTAGTAGAACAAGTTTACCTTACAGTGAAATTCTCTTACTAAAAAAGTAGTAATAACCAAGGATTCAAAAGCTATGGCTGCCATACGTCGTCTTGGAACTGTGAGTATAAACATTTTAATTTTTTCAGTTAGCCGTTCGTAGTTTACAAACTAATTTCAAAAGCTACTAGTACAAGATTTTGAATTTGTCAGCTAGCTACTAGTAGATTAGTTAAGACATTAACAAGTAAGTTCGTGTTAACACTTTGTATTTCCTGTTCTTTTTAGCAAACTCTCCCATTCCAGAAAGAAAATGAAAATCCGCTTGGAAAAGGTTTCTCTAAGGTTTCAAGACCGCGTGCTGCCCTCGGAGACATCGGAAATAAAGCAACGGCTTTCAACGACCAAAAAGTAAGAATTAAGCTTATTTGATACCGTTAAAGGATCATATAGGCTACCAGTAATATAAAATTTTGCCAGCTGCATTATATTTCTGAAGGAAAGTTCTAACTTTGACTTTTGGTTGACATGTTTATAAGAAGACTCTCACGAGATCGAAGGCTTCGTCCCTTCTCCCAACTGCAATTAAACCCGCTAAAGATGAAAAATGCGAGCCTATGGACTTGGCAGATGTTAGCGAAGCATTGGCTGATTGTCTTATACCATGCAAAGTAGAAGACATCGACAGAGAAGACTTCAATAATCCTCAACTGTGTGCTGAATACGTCAACGAAATCATGCGTTATCTTAGAGCAATGGAGGTGAGTCCAAATTCAGAAGTTCTCAATGGGGCACAAATTGAATTTCAGCATAAAACCTTTCTTATCTCGTTCTAAAATATTGTAAGCTTATGCTAAGCTTGGAAACATCCGAGCTCATTTTGCGAACGTTAAAGTGCGCTTCACTTCAACCTTTTCAAAAAGTATCTTGAGCGATTCCAAAACGAGTTGCGTTCACTGGGTTGCCTGTATCATGCCAAGGAGTAGCACATATGAAGAGTTTGCAAATTTGTTACCTTGTATATCTAGACTTCTTCCCTTGAGGTGTTCTATCTATAATACTAAAGTAATTGCAGAACCTATTATCTTGGAATAGAAAGGAATGCCTATTCCGTCTTGTCGCAGTGCAAAGACATTAATCAACATAATTTGCCAGAGTATTTTTATTTAGGCTGGTTTACGACAGGCAACCAAGAAATTAGAAGGACAATTTTATTCTTGCTAAAAGTTGATGTATATAAACATAAGCTTATCTTTTTTTCTTTTCCAGCGTAAATATAGTGTGTCACCAGATTACATGAACAGTCAGAAAGAAGTAAACGAGAAAATGCGCACAATTCTAGTCGACTGGCTGATTCAAGTCCACACAAGATTCCATCTCCTTCAAGAAACTCTGTATTTAACAATATCAATTATTGATAGGTTCTTAGCTGTAAGTATAAAATATTTTCTTCGAAGCAGTGTTGTTACAGTACTTTGAAATGAGACGAAGCACTTTTATTTAATCTATCATGCAAACGGGAAAATAGGCCAATTGCAAGAAATAACCACATAGCTTCCTTTATTTACCAAACTCATATCCAAATTCCTTTATAAGATTCTTTGAATTTCTAGATATGAAGTATTTTAGCATATGATACTAATGATTATACCACTGTGTTTTGTCTCCAAGAATAATTATATCCTTTTTTCTTGTTTACAGAACTATCAAGTTACCAAGCAAAACCTTCAGCTTGTAGGTGTAAGTGCCATGCTACTCGCATCCAAATATGAAGAAATGTATGCACCAGAGATTGGAGACTTTGTGTATATAACAGATAATGCTTACACAAAACGACAAATAAGACAGATGGAAGCTCAAATTTTCAAAACCTTAGAGTTTAATCTTGGAAAACCTCTCTGTCTCCATTTCCTTCGCAGAAATTCCAAGGCTGGGGGTGTAAGTATGCTAAATTCTGAATATTTACCTTGATAACTATTATAATCATAATATTTATAATAATGAGTTTGATTCCTTTGGAAGTTTGTACTTTCCTTATATGCTTCTTGGTGCTTAAGTTATCACTGTATGTGATCAATTTAATTTTTTTTTATCCTTTAAATTTATGCTAATATTTTTAACCACATTCTCATTAAAAAATACAATTTTCTTAACCAAAGGAATATAGTTGTATGTTGTACTATATACTTAGGTATACTCCTAAGGTAGTTATACTAATATAGAAATATATTAATATTTTAAGGTTGATGCTCAAAAGCACACATTGGCTAAATATCTCATGGAAATCACCCTTCTGGATTATGGCTCCATCCAGTTTCTACCATCTGAAATAGCAGCTGCTGCCCTTTGCCTCTCCATGAAGCTGCTAGACAACTCTGAATGGGTAAAATGTTTTGTATATAATGTGACATTTCTCAATCCTCAGCTAAGCCAACATTTAAGATCCTGAGATTTTACAGCCAAGCCTACTTTTGTATGATTGCCCCACACATTTTCCTTGATGCCTTCCAAGCATTCCAGGTTTGTGTGATCAAAATGGAGCCAAAATTTCAACATACTGATGTCCATACATAGAATGTTTGAGATTTATCAACCAAGCATTGAAATTGGCATGTTCAAACTTTGTATTGTAATCTTCTTTTTGGTGAAGAAAGGAAATGAAAATTGTTGACATTTCACAGCACAGTTTGTCAGTTTTTCCATTTGAATATTAAAATTTCTGACAAATTTGTCCTTTTGTAAGTTCAATTTGCAATGCATACCTCATTGGCCCTAGAGCATGCACATATGCTGAAGGAAACGATTTCGAGCCTCCTTAATGTACGTCTTTCTTTTTCAATCTTGATTTTTTTTCAGACTCAAACTCTAGAGTATTACAGTACTTATACAGAAACGCATTTGACAACTTGTATGAAGAGAATAGCAAAGCTTGTGTTGAAAACCAAGGATAAAGACAGCAAAGGAAAGGTATGGTAAATCTGGAGAAATTATGGAAAATATTTGGTCTGCTCAACTCTTTTTTAACTGATTAAGGTTTATCCACCTCTTTATACTTTAACCTGATAATTACATGCTGAATCATTCTTGTCCTGTATAGAATATTTATCAGCTGCATCTATTTTGGAGTGAAATGCTTTGAACTGAAAGCAGATTGGTCACTTCATGTTGTGTCCTAGTGCACCATAGCAAGGCAATGTGCAAAGAACATCTTTGCAGCACAAAATGTAAAATCATTCTTGAGAAGTTGTCTTTTACAGGAAACTAAACAATGCCATTTTATAAACAAAATGTCCAAAAAAAAAGTTTTCAAGAGCACTTTTATATTTTGCTTAATCTTTGCATGAAGCCTTGCTATGATGTACTTGGAAAGACTATCATTGCAAATCTGCAGGAAGAGAATAGGGGCTGCCCCCTTATTCTACCCTCTTTCCTTGCTACCTATTATGCTACGACTCAATTCCTTGAGCAAGAACCAATCTTTGGGACGTTTTTTGAGATTTTTTTAACATATACATAATACCAAAAAACAATATTAGATCTTATTAACCGAGTGGGAGGTCTGTACGGGATAATCTTGACCGAGGTTGGAATGTACAGACCGATCGCAGCGAGGTCTGTACCTGACCGAGGTCAAGATTATCCCATACAGACCGACCAAGCTCGGTTGATAAGAGTTTTATTATACAGTAAAACCCCTCTATACCAGACCCTCAGTATACCGGAATTCTCTATAAACCGGACAAAAGTTTTGGTCCGGAAATTTTTCCCATATATCTTTTGTAAAATAAACCTCAGTAAACCGGAACCTCTCTATTCTGGAAACCGGACGATAATTTCGGTACCAAACACTATTTGACAATAGAATTCAACCCCGCTAGTCCGGAAGAACGTACCTTTGTTTCGGAACTACCATCACTAACGTATTTGCGGGTGTGTAAATTCTACTAGTCTACAGGGACAACTTCTGAACTCACAAGATCATCGAAAATATTTTTTTATAAAAATAGTAAATCTTGTTCACAAATAGACACATAAAGACTAATTAATTGTTTTCAATATATAAATGCTCAAACAGAATGCATAACGAAGGTTTAATAGTGTTGAAAAATACTAAAGATCGAATGGTTCGCAAAGTTGCGGCCTCCATGTTTTTTCATGTCACATGGCTTTGGGGTCATTCCCAGTCCATTTTACCGGGGATTTTGTTCAGATCGTATTAAGAATGTTTCTTCTTGGCGTTCTTTTGAAATAAAAAGTAAAGAATTTGCTTAGTTTTTGATCTTATTGTTGATATTTTTACTTGAACTTTCGTTTACGTGTTTGTTTATACTGATGCTAAACGATTAGACACAAACATATTTTCAATAGGTGTGATATCGCACCTATTCAAATCGAAAACAAAAGTAATTTGCAAAAACCTCAGCATACCGGAACCCTCGCTAAACCGGAAATTTTTATCTGTCCCAGCACTGTCTGGTATAGAGGGGTTTTACTGTATGACCACTTTTCATTGAAAAGGACAAAATGTTTTCGGCGTAATATTAATATCGGACCGGTTAATACCAGAGAATCTAGACCAGTCCACAATGCGATCTATCCTATCAGATTGCTCGATTTGCTAGTGTCCAGGCTTTAAAATTCATGGTCATATAAATATATATTCTATTATGAATAGTTTGAGAAGCTCTTTGCTTCATACTTGATTGGGGTTCCAAATGTCTTGTAACCATAAAAGCACTCGACTTTTGAGCAAAAAAGAAATCTCACTCTTTTGTGATGTATTACTTACCCAATGACACCATACTTTGTAGAGCTCTAACAAGCTGTTTTTTACTTCCAGGCTGTTTATAACAAATATGCCAGCAGCAAATTCATGAAGATCAGCACATTGACATGTTTAAGCTCCTCAACCATTTTTGACCTATCAGAATAGTTTATTTACCAATATCCTAGATGGTTACTGAGCAATGTATAGCATAAATTACAAAGTTTCTTTATTAATTTTATCCAAAATAATCATCTTATGTATATAGATTTTGCTACTTGGTGTTCTTCAATTCCATTATGCTTTGCAGATTTTAATGTAAGATGCTAGTTATGATTTTGTTAACTATTGGTCGTTACTATGGAAATCACTAGAGTTTGGAAATATATGTATCACATGGGGAGATTATGTATTATACTCAAAGGCGATCCCGTGGTACACAATAATCTCATTACGAGACGTATATTCTAAAGGAAGTTTTACTACTCTCTCAAGTGATTTCCCTAGTATTGATTATTCAAAATTTTAGTACAATATTTTTACTAGTATTATATGGACTTGGCAATTAATATAACTTGTGCAAAACACAAGTACTTATCTTAAGCAGTTTCGTATACATAAACAGTCTTATATCTCTCTATTTAAAACTAAAACAATAGACTGCAATATTTACTTCCAAAAAAATTTGGTTTTTTTTCAAATATTTGCACTCTAACTTAACTTGATTATGTAAAGCATACTTTGAGTATGAAAGAATTAATAAAGGCTTAGTAACCAAGTAGAGTTAATGTTTTAATTTTTCTTTAGTACTAAGTCACATTGTAAATATTAATTACCATCCTTTAATTTGAAAATAAAAATTCCATTTGAAAAAAAAACACTAATGTTTGAGCAGTCGATATTTTTTTAGTATCTGCTTGTGGTAGAGTGCAAACAATATAACCGTGAAACTTTAGTAATACTAAATAGCACAATTTCATGCACATTCCATTGTTTTCTATTGTTTTAATTAGCACTATTTTGTACTATTTAGTAATTAGTGTTTCACGGACTAATTGTTTGCACTCTATGGTATCCTGACGTCATCGAGCTTAAATATGCATGGGAATGGAATAAAAGCTTTTCGTAATTTGCATAAGTACTTAATATTTAACAAATAAAACGGCTTTTTCCGTGCTCTGTTCAGTAATAAAGAACACAGAAAGGTGATCAGTAAGTACGAAAGAATTGTAAGGAGAAGGATGAGCCGAAGTTTTCTCACACTTCTCAAGTGCTTACGGCGCTTCCGTGTGCTTTATTTACAACGGAGCATGGAAAAGGGCCACTAGAGTCTGGAAAATATTACCACAGGAATTAAGTCGGCTAACAGTATTAGGGAGCGGTCATTATTTATGGTGAGATAGGGGGTGGGTGATTTTGAGGAGGGGTTACGTATTTTCTTGTGCTTTCGAATTCAACACGACTTATAATGCAGTTAACTTTATCATTCTTCAGTGCCTTGATGCCAGCTAGAAGACTGTATTTGTGCAAGTACTTGTCAAGTTCATGTACTTTCAATTTTTTTATTTTTCCATCCAAGACTAGTTCCATCCAGTCATAATCATCATTTTTTCCCCTCAAGGTCTTTTTTATATTTTTTCCTCTGTGTAGCTCTCATCTCTGCTTCCTGTTTTAATATCTTTAGATGACAAAAGTACTCTAACATGCTTTACATCTACAGCAAACTTATTAGCGAAATGTATAAACATCATTTTCTGTTTCCAAATTAAACTCTGTAGGATCGTTGAAAGCTTTATTGATGTTGGCCAATCTTCAGGATGCCTGTTTTTAGATTGGGTTTTGAAAGCTTTTGATGGTGTCCAGGGTTGTTAGATTCAGGAACTGGCTGAGGTATCCTTTCCTGTTGTGGACCAACCCAGTCATGATTTTTACAAAATTGGCAAGAAAGGATCCCTGGGCTGTTGAATGATCAAGTGCAACCGAAGTCATGGGCTGACAATTATGAGTACCAATTCTGTTTACAGAAGATATCTGATTTGCAAAATTCTTGTGAACGTCTTGAAACTACCCTTAAATAATGTATCATTTACTGAAAAACAGCTCCAAAGAAAGTTTCCTCTGCCATATCTGCAAGTTACAAACAAACAAAAAAGAAAGTGCTCAACAACAAGAAAAAAGCTACCAGAGATAAATATAAGCGTATGATAAAACGAAGTATTAAAGTTTTAGGTATTATTTCTAACCCACAAGCAGTAGAAAGACTAGCAGCTGTTGTTGAGTGCAAAGAAAAAGTACCAGAAAGTGATGATCAACAAGTTACTGAAAGTGAACTAAATTGATTGGAGTTAGGGAGGTTAAGAAATCGTGACAGTGATATTTTGCACTATCTTTTTTAGAAGGGTGTATTTGATCCTCTTGTAGCAAAACGTGTTGGTGCAGTCTTGGATGTTTTCAAAGAAAGGAGTGTTGAACAATTTGAAAGTGATGACTCTCTGATTGTGACGACGGTCACTGTTTTATTCATTTTATTATATAGTTACTAATTTCATTCCGGTATTGAATTTATTTACGTAAAAACAAAAGCGCTCGCAGGATCTAGCAGCACTTCGCGCGCGCGGATGGCGTCGTCAGAACTGTGCCCTGTTTACTAATATAGCATAGTTTTCGACCAATGAGAGCGCACGTGCTATCCTTACTATAGAATAATTAACAAACAAATAAAGAAGCTTTTACCGTGCTCCGTTTAGTAATAAAGCACGCAGGAAGGTGAAATAAGCACGATATCTTTGATGATATCTTTGGGCTTGGTGGTGTATACCGTATTTACTCGTTCAGACGCCGCCGCCCCCGAATAGACGCCGCATCTGCGGTGTGGCGTTTATTTGAGGAAATAATAATTTATGATAAATAATGATAAAGAAAAGGTATATTTCAAGTTTAAACCAGCAACGGAAATTCATTTTCTTTTAGAACGTAACAACATTTTCAAGTTCAAAGTGACTGTACTCTTTTGTCCTTGCGTTAAGTTCTCTTTCAAGAATTCTTATTGAATAAAGTAATTTTGAATAAACGACCCAAATAAACGCCGCAGCTGGACCACGAGAAATTAGACAACGCCGCGGCGTCTAAACGAGTAAATACGGTACGTAGTTACCCTTTTTACATCGGTCGAGAAAGTTCCATAAAACGGGCAAGCTATAGGTGACATTAGCTAAAACGATCGAATCAAATAAATGGTTCAGTTCAGCTTGTTGAGGCCCTCTTTCCGCGAATACCTAAGAATATACAGAGCCTTGCTGGTTAGTGATTTTGTTACGTATATGCTTGCTAACCTCTTCAATCGCTACTTTTCTTCTGTCTTCACATCTGATTGCATCGACACACCTCAAGGACTGAAACTAATGACGGCTACGGAGGACATGCACCACGTGTTCAAAAAAGGCGAAATCGATCTTCTTGGAGAACTATAGACCTATCTCTTTGTTATCCCAAGTTTCCAAAGACATTGACCGTTTCGTATTAATTATATGAAAGATCAAGTAACAAGCTTAATCAACACAATTTCAACATGGATTCCTACCAGGCAGATCTTGCACTACTCAACTTATAGGAAGTTCCTGTCCACATTTTTTTAAATTACACAATTTAATACAGTAACTAGAATTACACAGAGTAATTTCCATCTAGGCCCTTTCTAGATAGAATTGGAATTTAGAAGTGTATTTTTGCGCAGGGAGGAATACCGGAGAACCCGGAGAAAAACCCTCGAAGACAGGAGAGAAACAACAAACAACTCCACTCACACACGAGTCCGAGAATCGAGCCTGGGTCGCATTGGTGAGAGGCGAGCCCCATCACCGCTACGCCACCCATGCTTCCGATCATATTGGAAGCCAACCTGCTCTGACCGTGTAAACCAAAATGACGTAATCTATCTAGATATGTCGAAGGCCTTAACACGGTATGCACCTATCTCATCTTCAGGGTAACTCATTCTTGTCATATATATTATGTGGTAAGGTCTGCAATTCTTTTAGCAAAAGGATAACACCTTACGGTAGTAGGTCTAGTTATTAGGCAGTCGCAAGCTAAACTAAACCTTTTTCCTGTGAAACATTCTATGATCGTTTAGCATCATAAAAGGCATCCAAGTTCAGTTCCACGCATCTTGTTGAAATAGATTAAGTAATACTTGAAGATTCACTCAGCATAAAGATTAAAGCTGGGGCTTAAAAGATTATAAACTCAAAAGATCAGTCGTTATGAAAGGTATGAATTCTTCGTACTGAAGAATTCAGAAGAATCCGTTCTTTTAAAGAAGGCTCGCAATTTGTTCACTATTATAACCACGACCATTAGAATCTGAAAAACATTTTTCAGCTAAAATCACGCAAAAAAAGCAAGATCACTGGCAGCTACTTATCGTAATGGCACAAATGATGATCAGCTAGTTTGAAGCTCATATCTTATACTCATTAATTATTTATGAGCTCATCGACCAACCAGGGTTTCTTATTTGTACCACGTGCAGTAGTTTAAAACCCCATCAAATACTACCGCACCCATTTCAAAGCTTTAGTACTTTGAACTATTTCAAAGTCCTACTACTCGGACTTTGAAATATTTCAAAGTACTAGAACTTTGAAATAAAAAAAGACATAACAAAAAGAGTATAAGATGTCGTGTCAAACACTCGCACTGTATTCTATTGGGGTTTCGAAATTCCACTCGGATTTTGAAACCCCAATAGAATACAGCAACTCGTACTTTACGCCGGTCATTTTTATTTCAGAGGCCGACAAAATCGCAATAGGCCTATCCCGAATTCGCTTGACTGGTCACGAAACAATGGTTTCAAGTCGAAGTTGAATTTGATGAATAAATGAATCAAGTTCAACCTCGACTTCAAACCATTGTTTCGTGGTCAGTCAAGCGAATTCGGGATAGGTCTATTAAGCAAATTTCAATAACGAAAAGATTTTCATAAGTCAGAGATGGAATAGCCAAATTAACGCATTCCTCAGGTAATGATTCATGATATGATTTTATTTGAGCATGTTTAGAGTTTTAAATGCGACAAAAAGCGCTGAGAAATACTCTACATTGTCGACAAGACAATGAGACATATCGACAAGACTTGAAACTTCCCTTTTCTTAGATGCTAAAGTCTATTAAAGTATTTGACCAGTAGGTGGGTCGCTGGTGTCTCTTCAGGGGTCGTGGAGCATCCTAAAAAGTGACTGAGGGATTGGCTACGATTGGAAAATGTGTGCATAGACTATTGTGGGGAAAAGTAAGATAAAAGTAGGAGTTCAGTGAAGCTGTTCAATAAACTCGCAGATCGTGTCTTATCAGATCTCAAAACCAGTCGGTTTCGCCTCGAGCTTTTTATTAAACACCACTTCATTAACTGGAAAAAAAGCGGAAAAGGCGCAATTTAAAAGAAAAAGATTTTGTCTTTAAATACTTGAAATGCAACCACTAATTTAAAGTGCTATAATTCAAATCAGACTGAGAATTATATGACAACCAATGGAATACCATCTATAAACTTTTTTAAATATGTTACAGAATTCATGCAAACCCTTTGAACGGTAGGTCTGATAGCAGCCGATAAAAAAGCTAGTGTAGGCTGATTTATTCCGCATTACACTATTCTGAATATTAAACAATAATTGGATGAGGTTTTGGCGATATCCGGAATTAAGCTGAACCGTAACAATGTCGACTGAGGTAAGTGTTATTGGTCGAGACTTTGATAATAATTCCAGATATCATCAAAACCGAATTCAATGAACGGTTTTACTATACATTGTTTAAATGGATTAACTGATAATGCAAGAATAGAAACTTTATAATAAACGTTATTTTCTTAAAATTTTCAAGGTAATACATAAAAAGCAACCTACAGATAACCGCAGGCTCTTTTTGTAGATAACTGCCCACAGATAACCATCGAAAAATCGCTGGCGCATGCTGATAGCTAGAATATTATCTGTAGGTTCTCGACTAATGAGAATTTAGAGAGTGAGTACAATGCATAATAAACGCGTTTAGTTTTGGGGCTGATGCAAATATGTGTGGAGTGTTGAAAAATAAGGTGCGCCGAAAGCGCCGCAAATATTTTTGTGATATTTGACTTGAACACAATTCAAAACATAGTAACCCTCCCCTAAGCGGGGCTCCAAACTAATGGCTCTCTTCACCCAAAAAAATGTTTACGTGTTTATGATATTTACGTCTTTCTATATATCTTGAGGTAAAGACGATGTGGATGGGGCTTAACAGTTAACTGACAATTGGCCTAAAAATTAGTAGTTATAAAGAGGTAATTATAACTGGCATTTTATTATCAGTTTTGGTTAATATTATGTGAATAGGTGATGGTGGTGATGGTGGTGATGGTGGTGATGGTGGTCAGTAGTGCAGATCCATCAGTTCCAGTTGAGGAGATCATTCTAAGCATACCGAACTAATATGAGTCAATGATAACGAATACTAAGAACACAAAGACTTTAAAATTCATTTGTGCGCTCCCAAACGTAACGTGACTTACGCTGCTTGACGATTCACGCACATGCGCTATCAATCAATGTCTTGGTAAAAATCACACCCACTTCTGAAAAAAAATGTTACTAAATAAAATTAAAAAGTAAAACATTCCTTGCTTTTATCAATCATTTGTTTAATCCTTAGTCAAACATTTACAGTCAATGCAAACAAAGAAGACCATGTGTTACCCAGGGTTATGTACCGAATATTAATGCGACCTTGTAATAAAAGGAATATGGGTAATATAATAAAGGCATTGATCAATAGAGTAGGTTAAATACTAGTTAAATAACTCCTGCTTCGTCTGCTATGAAAATAATTCGCTTTTATTCCTGTAATTCAAATTAGCAATTTAAATTAGTTCTTGATAGGTTTGCACGCTACGTCATCGCGGTCATGTTGGTACCATTTAACAAAAGATTTCTCATTAGCATCTATTGTTAATAATGGTACCACAATGGTCGCCATTCACATTGTCTCAATGCGCTTTACATTTGTGACCAGTGGAGGACTTTACGGGCTGCATATTACGACACTATTAGCAGCCGTGCAGCTTGGGATAGACTGTTGTACCGGGAGACAATTCCCTACTGTTACACGAATAATTCAACAGTTTCTTTTATTTCCCTCATTTTACTGCAGATTATGAAGGGTTGGGAGACAGGGTCTACGGTTTACAGTCCTCTAAGAAGACTTGAAGGTCTAACCATTTGCAGATATTATTACAAAGGCAGCACCCTCTCCTCAGTTATTTTAAGATCCTGAGTGTTGGTCCTCACTCAGGACGATAACCTCACGATAACCTCTCGATAATATCAAGAAAAAAGACATCGAATCTACAGCACTAGATCTACTGATCCTTTTGAGCTTTATTGCACTTTTGAACAATGTTTATTGCTCGAGAGCCTCGGTATCGTGCAAACATTTTAATGCCGAACGTGACCTTTTATGTGAGCGATCACAAACCCAATACTTGCATGTACCTCTATATATGATCAATTCCTACTCATTATTAGTATGCAAATGATCTTTATCAGTGCTTTTATGCGAGTCAAATGTGTATCCAAAGTTATACGAAGACTTAGAGGCTCATAAAGGTCAGCCTTAGGAACAATCCCAAAATCCAAAGTCGTTGACCTAATTTTAGTATGCTTTTCTCAACGTGTGGGAACCTTGTTGGACTGACTGCGCATGACTGTGACGTACAGATTTCCATGTTCATGTCCCAAGTCCATGTTTGTGATACATAATTTATTTAGGAGCCAATTATTATTCAGCAGTGGTATGGCCAGTAGATTGTCAGGCATTGAAAATGATTAGTACTTTCTTACAATTCGTTGTGCAACATAATCTAAATGCTGCTTGTCAAAAATCACCAAAGAGTTTTCGGTAAATACATCTTATTTTCTTGTTTATTAACTTTCTCTCGTGTGCCAGTGGCCTGGGCCGAGTACCGCGATTTGCTATGAGCAGTTTGACTGTGGCCTGTAACGTTGTCCACAATGAGATCTGTACGAACTAAAATGTCAAAATCTTGAAGATTACGAATACACAAGAGAAAATGAACTAAGAGAAGGAATCTCTACCATCCATGCTTTGCATTTGCCATCATTTTTTTTTTCTGCGCACGCATACTGTGCGCAATGGCTACAATGTTTGCTCACGTTCTTTTTTGAAAAACACAAGAATAGAAAACATGAGCAGTACGCGCGTTCAGAAAAACAAACGATCAAATGAATGATTCTAAGAATAGCATCATCATTCGCGAGGATGCCTTCTCTTAGTTCATTTACTCCTGGCATACATTATGAGGTCGGTCCACATATACCGGGGAGTCGAAGTATTAAATCGGTGTCTTAACCACAATTTTCCCCCAAAGTCCAGGAAAAGAGCTAAAATTTTAAAATAGTTTAATTCCCCGCTCCGTCCAGGGGTCGGAAGATAAGAGTTTCCCTAGTGTATAACTTGTTGTGAATCTAGTTGAAGTGGAATCAATATTGTATGACATCTGATGGATCTGTTCAAACCAAAAGACCGATAAAACCTTGTTTTGGTTGTTTTATACTCCTGACTTGAGGCGGTAGGGAGGGAGTCGGTATGCTTTTGCATGTTGATGAGGAACACAGTATTAGCTATTACCTGTAGAAAACCACTGAGAATAAATATGCCACCGTCATCAAACGCTCATAACCGCTCACATCTCTCACTCCATCAATACAATTGCTTTTCCCAACAACGACAAAAAATATTTTAAAACAATGCGGTATGACCAATTATGTTGAAATGTAAAGGAAATGTATTTATTTGTGTATCTATTTATGGAAGGCATGGAGTATGCTCAAGCTCTTCTAAGCCATTTCAATCGGACACATAAAAAGAATTTTTTTCTAATATGCGCGAAACCTTTGCGTCTGCAGCCAAACTCATCGATACCTTAATTTGTGATCGTCCTATTTGCAAAGTGTTTTGGTCGGTTAATTGTGATTTTTCCTAATCGAAAAACAGTTTTTACTGTGCGTTTATTAAACTGGATAAACAAGTGTTGTGGGACGGAAAGCCGCAATTCCATGCATTTTTTAGTTATTCTCCGCTTTTTCATTAAGATGTCGGGTTGATTCCGACATTTATTCAAATACACTTTCTATGATCGAGTAGATACAAGTATTGCACATAATTCTGTTCAATTTATTTACCCATGTTAGTGCTTGTATCATGGAAAATGTTGTAGAATTGACATTTTTGCATTTATCAAATGATTCAGAATTGAAATGGACCAATTTTCCTTTTTTTTTTTTTTTTTTTCTTTTCTTTTCTTTTTCAATGCTTTTTTGTCTTCATTCTTTCCTATTGCAAATATTCCAAAACAAACCAAATTTTAAAATGCTGTCATACCAGTGTGTATTTTGCGGCCAGCCATCGACGGCAATGATAATTGAAATGGGAATGAAATTACCTACACGCTCTTTAATTATTTTCCGTTTTATAACCAAAAAAACACCGAACTGAACTGGTCACCGGTATCTTGAAGATACCAAAATAAGGTCGTCTCCAAATACAATACACGTTTCTCGCGACCTGTTCGCTGCAGGCGATCACTTCAAAAGCGCTCGTTAAATAAATTATGAGCCGTTTTGTTTTAGGTCAGTCTAAAGATAGCATGCCTTCTCATATCTCCTGCGGATATTTCGTATCTCATTCAGTGAAGTTCTGTAGTGAAATTTCATTCACTTTCGGTGGAGTTTCATTAGAATTTTCGACTGAATTAACAATTAGAGCGGCATCTTACCATCAGCTGAGGAAAATTGCTTTTCGCTGCTTGATAAAAGACCAATATTCCTCTCTGTTGGTGACGGTTTATTCCCGAAATTAAAAAGACACACACTGTTTGCCTTGTTTTGACCCCAAATTTGGGTCAAAATAAACTGATAAACTTAAACTAGGAGGAAAAGCCGAAAGGATTTGAACTTCTTATTTTAGCCGCCGGCTTTTGTTTTCGAATGGAAAAAAATACCTATACCTTGTACTTTCTCTACGTACCATAAGTTACGTTTTTCAGCGTGATTCTAGTCTTGTATATTATTTACTTCCCTCAGAACACATACATTTTGTGAATAATTGTGGATAAAGATGCGACCATAAATACTTTAAGAGGAACAACTCAGGACAAAAACATTCAACACAAAACTACGGACAATTGCTTCCAGAATCAAGCAAATCCAAAATAGACTACACACAGAGGTACTAACAAACATGGGGTGACCCCGAATCCAATCCACTTAGATTGCTTCAGTTGGGTCTTAGGTTTCGGACTTTCTTAATCGATCATATGCACAGTGTAAATGCTAAGCAGTATAAATGTCCATCTACACTTTTGGTTTGATTGTTTAAAAAATATTTTTTAAACATGCCTTACGCAACATGCGATCTTTTCGTTCCAATTGGGTTAGGAGCAGTAAATACAAGATGAAATCCGTAGCGGACCGGAAGGCCGAAATGCCTACGCGTGCCTTTACGTATACTTGGTAAATATGTTATCAGTAAAACACAGAGTAAATCTCTCTTTTGGTTAAGCAGCTTCTTGCGCAAGGAATGGCGTAGAAATGTAAAATGTTATCTGCTTCATAAATGCAATTGACAGAAGCAGTGGAAAACCAATGTCTTAATTGGACAACTCTAAAAATGTATCATAAAATACTTATAAATATAGAGATAACTAGTTTCCGTTACATGCCAACCCTTCTAGCCGGTATGACTCGGTACTCGAGAGATACCAGTCACGGAGTCAGTGTTACTCCAGTGATGTGGATAAGCTTAGATGAATGTTTATTGATAATTTGTGTTGACGTAAGAGCTCTTTTAGAACTTGTCTTCGTTAACAATGTGAAGATCATCTTCCTAGACGTCTGCTTGCAATGGAGCTTTTGTGTAGCCAATTTATTGAACTGAAGTAGACTTCTAGTTCTACTTAATTGACTCATTTGTTCAGCTTCTTGTGTACACTACAATTGTAAATAGCAATCATTTTAATTTGTCCCATTCTGAACACCTTTTAGAGCTTGTCTAGTCGACCCTCTTGTAATGTACTCCCGTTTTGTGTAACTGTTATTAATGGAATAAATATGAGGCGTTAGATAAGGATTCGTGAAAACGTGCACCTTACCAATCAAACTAATAACTTTGTCTGCATATTTGTGATGTGGCTTATATTTTATTCAAAAACACTGTCCATCTTAACACAACAGCGAACATCTGTACCCAGTTACTCGTATTATTTACAGCTAAGGTAGGATGGAAATTCTATATCCTTTTTAGTGGCTTAATTTCTCGTTGTTATTTCTATGCCATGAAAAGTGTTTTAAGTTTTTGACATTTTTGACCGATAAAGTTTCATCGAAAATTCTCCATTGGTACCTAGGTTAGTTTTGCAAAGCCAAGTTTTAACAAGATAGTCGTACGTGTGCTATATATGAAACCTCCCTTTATTCACGTCTGGGGTCGCTACGTTAACCTTATTAGTCTGGTATAAGATTAGTTCTGGCGTTTTAATATATGGTTCGGATCATTTTAGGTTAGATTTATTAAGTACAGGTAAATCATCGTGCACTCGCACGCAAAAACAACTCACTAGTGAATACCAGTCCACATCAATTAAAAGACAACCAGACGTTGAATATTTAGTTAGAATATATGATGTACTGAGTTTAATGAAGAACTTTGTATACTGTACATGTTACAATTTTAGGGTATATTCCGGCCAAATCATTATAGTTATCAGCTGTTCCCAAACCTTGCCAATCTAAGTAACATAAAGAATGGAAGTTAAAAATAACTACTAGCGTAATTCCCACTAGTAAGACGCGTATAAAAACGAGTATTCTTTTTTGCGAAATGGTTGTTTGTGAATCCAACCGCATCCACACGCTCACGACTCTTAGCGCTGCGAGGCGCTCGAATCTAAATAAACGATTCATGTCATTTGCAAGCTTTTTGCCCTCGCGCTGAAAACCACCTCAGGCAACTCTTGCATTTAAATCCATGACTCTCTCAATAGTTGATTCAATAAAAAAGCGGCTACTTCATATTTGAAGTTTATTGATCGCCGGTGTTGATCTCTCGGACCGTTCAAACCTCCATGAAATTAATGTAACGTTAGTCTTTTCTTGGGACACCTGCTGAACGAATACTCGAGGGTCTTTTATTCACACCATGCATGTATCGGTTTAAAGAACTTCCTTCAGTGTTGACTCGTTTGCGAGCATGGAGATTTCTTGGAAGTCGGGGATTTAGGAGACTTTGGGGGGTGAAGCTGATGCTTATCGTTCGTGCTTTTGGTCCTTCGATCTGAAGTTTGAGGTAGAAGGGAACTCGAAGTTTCCTGGAGGCATTGGAATCTAGTTTTTCTCAATCGTAACATTTTTTGGAAGGCTTTACGGAAGTCAGACTTGAAAAGAGCATAAATAGGGGCATTTGTTATAGAACCCATACACAAAGTGTACCATGATATAGTGATCAACACCTCTGGTACTAATGTCTCTACAAGGCCAATAGCTTCGACCGTTGTCATGTACACGACTGGAAGCCATGTCAAAACAAAGATACCTGCAATTAGGGCAAACACTCTTGCCATTCTTGCTTCTCCAGTAACTCTTTTGCCTTCCTTTAAGGCATCTTGATCAAATCTAAGGTTTTGTAGCTTTGCTAGCTTTCGAACCTGACGCGAAACTTCACGAAATATCATGACGTATGCCACAAGAATAAATATATAAGGGATAAGAATTCCAATTATAAGAATTCCAAAGAGATATATTTTGTGCGCCGATCCGCTACGGTCACCGTCGTATGCAATTGGTATGAGGGTGATTCCTATGGGTAATACCCATGCTAGCATCACAATCTTGGTAAAATGCTTTGCCATAGTAACGTGATAGATAAGAGGTTTCATGACTGCAAGAAATCTGTCCAAAGTTACAGCAAACATATTGGTAACGTTTGCCATCAAGATAACTGCGACCAAAAAACCGGCTGCGAGAGAGGTTGCGTCGTGGATTATGACAGGCAGCAGAACAGCACCGAAGAGAACATCTGACAATACTAAAGACACGACAAATCCATTATTGAAGGTGCGTAGAATACGATAACGGTAAACCATAAAGCAAACCACTAGACTTTCCACTGTGATTATGAATCCAAGTGTCCCCAAAGCAATCGAGTTTCCAATACTCATACTCATTTTCGCAAAAGGCTGAGATGCTATAAGTGTTTATGTTCCCTTCTGATCGGCTTGTTCGTCTCTGCTGTTGTTCTTCTAATGAAACAAGACTTTCGCTCCTAAGTATCGCTTTTGTCTCTTTTAGAGCTGTATGTTGAGTTTCCTGTGCTATTGAACGGTCTCAACTTCTCCTTACCAAATCACTGAAAAAAGAATCAAATGATTTCGGATATCGATGCTATCCCGTTTTTAAGTGTACAAGTTCCTTTACATTTGGCACCCGAATTGTGTCGTTCTTAATACTTGTATTTTATTACCGTCCTTGATGTAGTGGTCTGGCTGACGTAGTTCTTGGCCTTGAGGAAATCACGATCCTCGGTGATTGACGAAAGAACCTAACCTCCTTTAGTGTACTCCACAAAGCTTATTAGGGTTAAAACCGACCCTTCAATCATTAAAAACAACCAATCAGATCCGGGCACCGTAAGAGAACGATGTATAAAGCCGTCCAGGCGCGAGCTTTAGATATTTGGTGCTACAAAACACTTGTGACGTATTTGAATGGTATACAAATCTTTCTTCCTGTAGATTGACAAGTTACCGACTCCTAGTCAATGTCGTACCATGCCAAGCTCCAGAAAAAGCCTCGTCAGTAACCTGCGTCACCTGCGAATTTCTAAATATTGATCTCGAACTGTCGGGCTTCTGTTGATGTAGATATGTTTCCCTGTCGGACAACAATTATCTTTTCGGATCTCCTGTTTTGCTTCTATGAATGGTAAATTACCTTGAAAAGCTGGCTGGATCGCAGTCGGATTCTCACCTGCAGTCAAAGAGAATGATACAGAATGAGAACTTCACAATAGTGGTCGGAAGAAAAGCCACCCGCACCATATCCGTCACTTCTGAATTAAACCTTTAACTTTTATTGATGGCACATTCACAAAAATATATATATACATAACAAGAATCCGAACTGAACATGAATATTATTCTAAAATCATAAGACAATAGTTTAGCCACTAAACAATCGAGTTGTCAAGTTTTTTTGCTATCTATAGCTATCATGATGCTCTTATCTTTTAGCTTACGCATGTTAGCAAAGTTAATAGCTGTTATTGACAGAGGATTGATAGCTGGGTCGATAATTAGTTAAAGTAATTATTGGATAATCTCCATTTCAATAAATACCACATCCAATGGAATCCTGTCATCCTGTTTACCAGCACCAGTCATATGTTTCGCTGTTATACGCCCTGCAAAAACTATATTCCTAGCCTGTGTACCAAGTACTACTCATACTAACTGCTTTCGTTGTCACGTCAGATAAACATACGTGGTCGCCTTTTTTAGGTACATGTTAATATTAATCGGTTAATATTGATGTGGATATTGTCAAACACGATAACGATATACATGCACGTAGTCTGCGTAATGAGGAAAAGAAATCACTGGGTGCAATTTATTCCATGTATGTGGACCATTTCTTTGAAATATTCGGCTTGTAACATGATAGTTGTGGCCAAATGTTTTGTTATCATTGCTGCGTGCAATAGTCATAGTTCTTATTTGAGGAATGTGTTGCTATAATTAAGGTTGCTAGGTACGTAACCCACAAGCCACATTCAAATAATTAGATAAGGCTATCATGATGCATCGTCCCGTAATTTGTCACAAAATGATCATAAAAATCGAAACCTTCCAAGCATCTATCAAGCCGATAATACAGTTATGAGTCGTTTAGTTTACGTATCTTTAAATATAGTAAGTTGTTAAATCCTGATGTCACTTTGTCAAACTCTAAATTTATTGCAAGACGAAGCGGACACTTTTCGTACGACGGGCTGTTTGCACCTGTAGTACATTAGACTCTGAGTACCGCATTTCACATGTTGGTATGACTAGTCGAGGTCTTTCAGTCTAAAGCAGATTACTCACGTTTGCCAACATCTTCACGAAGCAAATCAAAACAACGCAACTCTAAAAATCAAAATCTTTTATTCTCAAAAGCGGTGCCGTGCTGCTGGTACCCGGGCTCCCTGCTGTGCCAAGCAATGCATCCGGGCAAACGCACAGAGGCAGCTGAACTTGATATTAGAACTTCAAGAAAAGTTCCATTTCTACACATTTGAATTAAACAGGAAATAAGTTCAGTAATGGGCTTGCCGTCTACAGATAAGGAACTAAAAATTACTTGGAGACAAAATCAAATGGGCCGCGAAACAACGTGCTCCAAAAACTATCCGTTCAAGGCTCGATGCTGAATTTTCCGAGTCTATCTATTTAGACATTTGCTAGATTATCTATCATTGTTCCACTCGTTAGCGTAAAGCAATGGCAAACGAAAACTGACAACGGCTTCTGCAAGAGAAAAGCGCAATTTTTCCAATTCACTACCAACACCACTATATGTTTTGACAAGTTTATCTCTATTATTCCAAACCCAGTAACTTTGTTATTCATTAAGTAGAAGTGACATTGTCGGTAGTAAACTTAAACCTGTCACTCATCTCCGAAACACATATTCACACATTCTGAGCAATCAATCACTCGCCATGTATTAGTTATTCGGTATAAATTTTTAATCGCTTAAAAATGATAAATGAACTATAAGAAATCAGGCCAAAATATTAGTCCTTCTAATTGTCACTTTTGAGTCTGTGGCGAATGGAAAAAATTAACTTTGGCTGGGAACTGAGTGTAGTTTTTCAGTAATAACCGATGAAGTTGTCATTCTCTTGTTAATCTTTAAAAAATAACAGAAAAATAAGAAAAAATACTTAATTTGTCTTGAAAGCACTACAATCTGTACAACAAAGTGACAAAAGCTTACTTCGAAATTCTGAGTAAACTTACGGCATTAAAGTGCAATCTTAGTACAATACATAATCTTTTGTGAAAAGTGCACAAGTAATGGCCGATCATGCCAATATGAATCCGGCTTCCTCTCTCACGAAGTTGGGCAAGATAGAGAGCGAATTTATCATGACAAAAATATCTTAGGTAACTATGGATACAGCGAGCCATCTCGGTTTGCTTAAAGTCGCTGTTATTATATGCTTTGCCACCAACTCGTATTTGTCAGGTCACCGAAGATATGGAAAATTAGGTGAAACCAACCAAGCCCATAATGCTTTCACAGTCAGTTGACTATTTGTCGTGTGTAATAAATAGGAAAACGAAAAACAGTGACAGTCATCACTAGCTCGCCATTCTCACTGTTCGTTTTTTATCAGTTGTATTTTACAAACATGAATGATGCCATGAAAATAAAATAGGAATGAGTGACTCACCGTTGAATGTATTTTAGTCGATTCTAAGATAGACGAAGAAAAAGCACTTCTAACCAGGTCCTTGACTATGTTATGTGAAGGACACCAGGTGCAGATCGCGTTTTGATACGCCAAAACATCACATGCTCGACCATTGTATTTGTGTTTCATTTCAAATTATGTATTTTTTAATTCACTGGCATAATTGCTGTTTTCTAGGGTATTTTTTTGCATGCCAAATAAGATTGAATCGGCAGAGAAATAAACAAACTAGAATATTAATGATAGCGAAATCCAGGTGTTATAACTATAGAAAGCAAGGATTATTAAGGTATATGCGCATCAGCCGTGATCCCTCTAAAGTCCAACGTAATTCCCAAGTAAATGTGAATTATCAGTTATATTCAAATCGATAATAAAAATATATTTGGGGCAATCTTCAGCTCGAATCACCTTTATTAATCAAGACTAATTTTCCCCCCTAAAGCACCTAAGCCCCAACTCACATCTATCCGTCACATGCACACACAGAAAGAGAAAAACAAAAACCAACTCGTGTATTTCCAATCTTTTTTCTTTCAGTTTTATTCAAGAATAATTCAATTAAAAGTATCCAGTAGATCATATCAATAATATAAAAACCGAAGCAATTACCATGCTTTGCTTTTTCGATTTTCTTCTTTTTTTTCCCATGTTTTTGTTTTCCCATGTTTTTGTTTTTGTTATTGTTTTTGTTATTGTTTTTGTTATTGTTTTTGTTATTGTGTGTGTTTGTGTGGTGTGTGTTCATCCTCTTTTCCACTGAGATGTAGTGCATGATAGGCTTGATTAATGGATTTTATTTTTAGTTTGGAGACCAAAGGAGAAATCCTTCGGGACTTTTGATGTAGAGCCCAAGGGGTCAATTGCAAATGAATAGAGAGAGAACTCTAGATTACCCTCAAGGAAGAACTGGAGATTATTACACTTTATTAAAAAAATATGTTAGCATAATGTGATTATCCTAAATTAGAAATAATCAAATGAACAAAAGGTTTGAAGCTAAGCGAATAATCAGTCATACCACACAAGATCACTCTTATCCTGATACAACTGTTTATATAGAGTAGCTTCTAGCTTACTTCAGTTCACTCGCATCGTAATCTCAATTTATTCATTATTCAATTCAAAAAAAGATGTATTTTGACCAAGCTTCCGTGAGCCATCTAGCAGGGACACGTTATAAAACCACAAGAATGCATGGTTTTGTCTTCAATTTTAGCTTAATCTAATTTTATCTTTGTTTCGTCTGACCAAATTAATTTTAAGTAATGGATTTTACTTTAAAATGGTTACAAAACCCTAACTTAAGTAAACCAAGCTAATATTGCAGAGAATGAAAGGCAAGACACCAATTGACCGTATTAAATGGCGATGACTAAATTACATGATTCGGTTCGCCAAGAGAAGTATTTCTCAGCCCGCAAAATTCATTCTACCGGCTATATGTCCACAAACAATATATTTTTGTTTCTGATCAATAAATAGTATGAGAATTCCTAAAGCGCACAAAATCAGTTGGATTTTGTGTGTGTTTGTGTGTGTGTATGTGTGTGTGTATACCTTGTCATTGAAGTTTTTTTAGATGCCAAATCACGTTTCAGTTACTTTTTAATGACAAACTTTGCTTCCGCTTTTCTGTGAAAAGAACACGACCGTCTCAAAAAATTCTACCGAAATTTGAATACGAAATTTCACTCACAGCTTGAAATTTTATAAGTAATGAAATCGCCCATCCATATAACCATCCGAGACTGGTAAGCTCAATATATTGTCTCTCAAAAAAGAACTACTGAGTATTCCTTGTTGTATTCATCATGGATGTGATTATCCGTTCAAATACGAGATAAAGGAATTCATGAGAAGCAAAATAGAAGAAGAAACCTGCCCACAACAACCTTTTAAAACATATATCAAAATCGAAGATGAAGGAGATCAAATAGAAGTCAACTAAACAGCCCTTAAATTCACCTAAGCATCTTAGTGCTTCTATATTCTATTGCTAGTGTTGCCAGGCGCGTATTTCGCAAATCCTCATTCTCTCAAGTTAAAATATGTCACCAAGTCTAAAAGCTTGACTAAAATAATGACCCGCATTGTAGCTACTTACGTTATATCAAATATAGTAATTAATAATGAATGATGAATATGGTAAAGTTGAAATTCAGAATCATTTACCTTCAGTGAGTGACTATTTTCTACAAGGGAGCACATAACGAGTCAATGTATATAATGTCATGATGACAAAACCTAACGGTTGTCTATATGCATCAAGTTCTTGAGGACAGAGTTTCTCGAGGGTATGCCATAGTCTCATGGCAATGAATGTTCTGCATTGTGATTGGCTGATGATGAGGTATTCGACGTAAGTGCCATGGTCCTAATGGATATTTGCTCAAAGCCTCTTTTCAAACGTCGCGTATACAATAACATTCCGAACATCAGTGATTGAGTGGGAGGCTGTGTACAAAACTGTCAACCTGTGATTGGCAAACAATGAACCGCTAAGTAGTGGGCAGGGATATCTATACTCCAATAGCAGATATACAGCTAACTCTAACTACCACTGAAATTAATAATCCTATCTGTTTGTTCAGAATTTCAAACCCTTTTTTCGTCGAACATTTTTTGATGAAAACTAAAAATATCACCCATATCAATCTATTAACTACCATTTATATGCTAAAACAATTCCATAAGATGCAAGAACAATTCCTATATAGTATAGAATTGAACAGTTGTTGAATTGCAAAATTTTTGAATGTCAGTTTGGCGGAAGATAAATGTAAGATGATCATAATTATGTTCACGAGAAGGTATTGGTATTCTAGATGGATGTAATCTGATTATTTGACCAGGTCTTTACATATTCATCCCACCACATAAACCCAATTCAAACTACTAATACTGTATTATAGTGCACGGTCAGTGTTTGATCCTTTGTTTGATTTTGGCTATTTATTGTGATAAATAAACCGCAATCAGATGGAAACTTGCGTTTGTTTGGTGTTTGTGAAGAAAAGCTGGCTTGTTTCCCCCAAAGAGTCGCCCTTTATCACTTAAAAACAAGACGTGCCAATTTGTGTAATTTGAACGTCATTTTAGTGCTGATGACAAAATTAAGTCTACAAAAGCTTATCACCAAGCTACTAGTTATGTTTTGTTGTCACACAATAAGACAAAATAAGCTCTTCAAAGTAAGGAGTTTTTTGTACATTATTTCTTTGTACATCCTAAAAAATACTTTTTGTTCAACTCTTAAAAATTCCGTACAGTTTCATTGCAAGTAAATGAGCCTCATCAATAAAGCCCTTCAAAGCCTCAGCAGAACTCAACACAGTTAAATTTTGACTCCTCTCTCCATCATATTGCTAGTAAAACTGATCTACTGGTTGGCGAGGTTTCGCCGTGTAGCAATTTTTAAAACAACCCTACACTGATTGAAAGATCCATGTAATACAAGTCCGGGTTTTTTTTTCAGTACTAAATGTGTTAGTTTTGAATAATCAGCGAGAATGTGTGAGAAAGATGATATCCTGTTCAAAGTGTCAGGATCTTGGTTATTCTACAGTTTTATTCGATCAAAGTGACTCAGTTTCTTTCTTCTTCTTCTTCTTCTTCTTCTTCTTCTTCTTCAGTTTTTTTTTTGTTTTTGTTTTTGTTTTTTTTGTTTGTTTGTTTGTTTGTTTGTTTTAAGGGATGACTCTCAGTGTCACTGTGAAAGAACTACCAATAAATATTATTATGAAAAAAATAAATGCCATATAAGGAAGAACAAGCCAAGTAAGTAAACATTAAAAAATCAACAAATGTCAAAAGACAGCATTATTTCGGAACAAACGATTGAGATAAACGTGAATAAATGAAATTCAAAACAAAACCTAAAATGTCAGACTTCTCTACTGAAAATGATTAAAGGAGTCAATAGATCAAAAGGAATTGGGAACATCCCATTAGTCTGTCCCGTCTGTTGTTTAAAGATAAACACAGACATCCAATCACCTAAAGTCTTTCGCCAAACCAAGTATTAGGATGTTTATCTAATGTCTCCTTATGTCAACCGAGCTGTCCTAATTAATTGATTAGTATTCATCACGGCTGAGGAAATTGGAAAACAAATAATTAGAAAATATTCGTTCTAGCAAATACAGCAAACTCTTGTTATTTTTTCACTTTTGCCTCTGATTCTGCTCACAACATGCAGTCGACAGCAGCAGAAATAAATAAAGACTTTCCAATTGACTTAATTTTGTTCATAATTATGTAGACATAGTTATATATACGTGTATATATTGTTATTATATACGTATTCAGATATTTTGCCAGTATTTTGTTGTTATTTGTATTAAGGTACATATAATAGGCCTGGTAATATACAGTAAAGGTCGTCACGATGGATTTGAGTTGGTCAGCTGAATAGCAGAATCAGAGAATCTAGCAGTTCTGGCCTGGGAATCTAGATTGAGATATTCTTAGGTACAGCTTGTGAACTGAGTGTAGAAACGTTATCACCTCGATCAGATAACCATGGACCACCCTTCATTTCTATACTTCTTTTTTTTTAATGTTTAAATCAATGAACATTTCACACAAGTATTAAATTTTCAAACCTAACAAGCTGTAGACATCCTATAATAGCCAAGTCTTGCATGTACGATATATAAAGACTAGCTAAGAATACTAGTATGTGGCGATTTTCTTAGTAGACATGTATGTATTAAGGCCAATCAGATGCAGCTTGTTCAAATAATCGTCGGAAGAACACATGACACTGCCTTACTCAATATTGACAATAAAAGTAATTTTGAGATGAACGCTGGTCATTGCGAGAAATACTGAATTAAGATTTGGATGTAATTGTTTTGGCGAAAAGAACGTACGGACACACCTTTCCATTGGAATACAAGTAGATTAGCAAAAAATAACTTTTCTTGGATAACTTTTCTTGGATATTCAAGGAATGAACAAACCCAACCATATGAAAGATCACAGTGTGTTTGGATGTGAGAGGGCGCTCCAGTAGACAATACAAATTAACTTCAAATGATCAGGCTGCTATTCTCATCAACACTTAACGAATTAACTTTAACTGAAGCATTGTGAAATCGTTAAGGGTATAAATAATAGATCATTGTTCGTAATTACTTATATAAATATTAGAATTAGAACGCTGCGGGCGACAACTCCTAGTTTATGATATAAGATTTAGCTGCTTTCTTGTCACTTAGACAACGCGGTAATCTTATCCGAATGTACCCAATGTTAACTAAATATATTTACCTTGTGCGAAGAGCTGAGTTTACGTTATATTATATCAACAGTACCGTGAGACAACTAGTCATAAGGAAAGTAATTCTACGCGATAGGCATCGATGGTGCTCTCTTCAGATTCAAGTAATTGACATAGTGACTGTTGTCGTCGGAATTCTAATGAAAGCATAGCTAGATAATGAAACCATTAAGCGATATCACCAGGTCATCTAGCCCAGCTTACACGCTAAATTGAAATAACCAAAATCCTAATGCTAGAAAAATTAATTACAAATTAAGTCGATCATTTGAAAGTGTTATTGTATTCAGTCAGCTTGCTGTAATAAATTGAATCTAGCCAGAAGGTATTCTGTACTGTTTGACTATTCAAGCCTAAGACATCAGATCCGTGATCAGATATATCCTGTTAGAAAAGGTTTCCATCTTTGACAGTAAAAACCCTAGTAAAGACCCTAGGACTGATACAGTAGCCTTGTTTCGATAGTCTTGTAATGAAAAGGCTAAGTAGATCAGTAATGAGTATTTTTACTATTTACTTTCTGCTAAACATTTCATATACACCGGAATGTCATGGCGGCCTAGGTAAGAATGTTCCAGAGCTAAGCTAATCATTCCACTAGCTTTTCAAGAGGCTCAGAGTTGAAGAGTACCAAATAGCAGGAAATTGACTCGCATATTGATCACGATAAAATTAGTTCCAGTTGGAAAATTGCATTCCTTCTTCTATTTCTGTCTAACGCCCCTAGAGAATTGATACGTGTAGTACTTACACCTGTATATTTTCTTAGAAGAGATACAGTCGGATTTGGAATCTGTTACATTGCGATAAAAACCCAGCAATTATAGCCACAGGGTGAACCGTTTGATTGATTCCTTACAAATTGCTAGTTTTAATGGAAAGGTCATGTAGTTGATGCTTCGTTTTGCTGCATTTATCATTATGTATGCCACAGGTTTAATATTCTGAATCTTGTGCCTAGAAGAACCTAGATCATAATGACTACTAGGGGGCAGATCAGCCAACATTCTAGCGGAGGGGGGGGGGGGGGGCTAATTGAGTTTGTTCCGTCAACACAACGGAAAACAATAAAAAAGCATCTAATTCTTCAGTTCTTTTAATGACCAAGGGTTCTTGTATAGGCTAGCTATAGGAGGTCCTTAAGCCTATTTAGTTAACAAGTCATTTAGAGTTAATAACTCTGGTGTAATACAAATTAATGACGCCCTTATGACCAAGGCCATAAAAGGGCAGTCATGCTGTATATATTTCTAAAAATGAAAATAAATAAATAAAAAGAAGAGAAAAGACTCACAGAACTGTTCGATCAATAGATAGATTAAAGAATTATGATTGGTCAGGAGGAAAAAGAAAGAAAATACCGGATCTAATTTTAGACATATCCTAAGTTTAAGATCATATCATGGTTTGGCAGAAGTTAAGACTTCATTAAATGAAAAAAACATGAACGTTGGTGTCTTTATGTTTTAATTAGCTGTTAAGCCAAAAATAATAATAACTTTAACGAATAATGTTTTGTGGATTGCCGAGTACTTCTTCATTGCCTTGACTTTTTTCCATCTCTGTTTCGTCAATCTATGGATTTTACGAGCAACAATCATAATATGATATAGATTAAGGTCGTAATGATGAAATTATGAAGACACTTAAGCTTCTAATTCTTCGTCTCAACCCGTTTTCGGTCATCCTACTTAAGACGTACCGTATTTTTTAGCGATTTGCTTGACAGATGAGCTAAGCCGAGACAACTTGACGGTTTTAAATCAGTCGAATAGTTCACATGGTGTTGCTTTTTATTATCAGCCTGACCTCGATATCGATTTCAAATTGCCTAAAAATTCCATGAACAATTATTTCGAATACTAAAATTATAAATAAGGTCAAATCGCTACTATATATTTATTAAGTTATCACATTGAGTATCTTACTGTTTTAAATCATTACCGTTATAACTAGATATCCGTATGTTGTCTATGCTGATAGAAAGAGCTTTATTCATAAACCAACCCCTTATGAATGGCAATACATAAACGACAGCCTCATGAATGTGAATTTTTTTTCTAATTAAGTTACCTCTTCTATCCCCTGTAGGCGTGAACAGACTTCAAGTAAGTCTAAATTAATGAGGATCCATTACCAGACCTGTTATACGCCATAAATTCACTTATAAATTCACTGCTATTTGCGGTAAGCGATAAAAAAGATTTTTTTAAACCACCAAACCGGTAAGAATTTCTACCAAATTAGTAACCAAACTAAATCGCTCATGTCAAGTTTTCTTAATTTTCTGCGTATGGCGTCAAAACATTTAACTTCAAATACCATTCGTTTATCATTGGTTAATTGTTTTCGTATCTTTAACCTAATCTGTCGCTATCTTGAGTAGCTTCCCGTACCACAATCAGAAAATTGGAATAATTCAAACAATAATTAAAGCAACAGTTCATAAATGGGAAGATCTGATGTTCGAAGTCTTTTAACCGCTTTTAATTTAAAAAAGTATTTGTAGCTTAGGTACTGAGAAGGACACGATTTACTTTTGTCATCTGACCAAGATGCATCACTGTCAGTGGATAGAGCCTTGCTTTCCTTCTGGTTTGGCTAGACCTGAGGCTTTTTCGATTCGCTAAAAGAAATTATACCTGGCTAAATAAAATAAATAGTCGTTGTGTGTTGTTGTCCAAGTTGTGCAAGAGATGAGTAATGATTTTTAAAAGAGCCGTCAGTGACATGAATTGACCAGTTTAAAACTGAACGAACTAAAAGGAGTATATTACAAGCGAAAACATCTGATAAAAACACTGACATACCCTCTTATTGGTCAAAGTATTCCACTCAAATGGTACCAGGTTTATTGGAAGCTTCAGTACTTGCACAAAGACAATAGTCTCTTTTCTCGTAATTCGGTTAATACACTTGACTCATTTGTACAGGCTTAGCAAATCATTTGCAAAAGTCAACTGTGATGTATAGTTTAAAATCCCACGCACAGACTTTTCATGGTATTTGTCAATAGCTGACTTATAATCGAGGTTTAGATTGTGCAAATGAGCCTGTGGTCTTAAAAAACAGCGGTATGCATCGAGTGCGAAACATAGACAGAATCGGATGTGCGCTTATTTGAATTCGACTACAATTTGATGTGTTCGTGTTCGGCCACAAGACGAACATTTAAAACTTGTTCTCATCTATATATTTGACACCACACAACAATGATGATATGATAACATTTATGCGGAAAAACGTGTACTGACAGTAAAGCTTTACTTGCATGAACTTAGAACTTGTAATGGGTCATCAGTTGTTAGCTTATGTATTTAACTTAGGATTTTCAAGAAGTTTTGTTCTCACTTGCAATTTAAAAAAAAGGTGTTTAGCAAAGCTTTTACGTCTGCTCAAAAAGTCCTGAGTACCATAATACTACGTTGATTTTTATTGAAATTTGCCAAATTTAGCTGAGATATAGCTTAGTATAATCTTAGGCTGCTTATAAGTATTGAGAATATGACGCCATCAGGACGAAATCGAATGGCCGGCATTTTTAATTCTTTTTAATCATTTTTATCTTTTGAAGGAAAAAAGATATTTAGAAAAAGAAAGTGACATTTTACTTTATTATCCTTTGAAAGGTCTTTCAATCCTGGCAAAAAAATCAAGTCTGAAATTTGATCGTAATGGCACTTAAACGCGCGTAGTGTTGGGGCTTAAATTAAGGTAAATATCAGTACAAATAATATTTGATTTGTTCATTTGATATTCCTATGTTTGACCTTTTTTCATCTTACTTTAATCCATTTGTGAACATGGCTTTTTTCTTTATGCGTTTACCATTGAACTGGCTTTTATTGAACATAATTTTATCTCAAATTCCCACGGCACACAGATTCATATTTGTGCATCGAATGAGCCGGTTTTATCCCAAAAATATAATTTTAAGTGATGGAGGAGTAGAGATCCCAGGTCAATCGTGCGAAACCAGGGTTTGCGGGCACCCTAAATAGTGGGTGGGGATGAGATTGAAAATTATATGAAACTAGTATGGGAAAAAGTGGGGGCTAAGATTGGAAAACCTAAGAGACTAGTATGGGAAAAGATGGGAAAAGGGAAAAAGTGCGAAGAGGGAGGGGTTGAGATTGGAAAATATATGAAACTAGTATGAGTATGAGGAAAGGGAAAAAGTGTGTGTGTGGGAGGGAGGGTGGGGGGGGAGGGGGTAGAGATTGGAAAATATATGAAACTACTATGAGTATGGGAAAAGGGAAAAAGTGTGTGTGGGGGGGGGGGTGGGTAGAGATTGGAAAATATATGAAACTACTATGAGTATGGGAAAAGGGAAAAAGTGTGCGTGTGGGGGGTGGGGGTGGGTAGAGATTGGAAAATATATGAAACTACTATGAGTATGGGAAAAGGGAAAAAGTGGGGGGGGGGGGTGGGGGTGGGTAGAGATTGGAAAATATATGAAGCTACTATGAGTATGGGAAAAGGGAAAAAGTGTGTGTGTGTTTGGGGTGGGGGGGGGGGGGGGTGGGTGGGTAGAGATTGGAAAATATATCAAACTAGTATGAGTATGGCAAAAGGGAAAAAGGGGGGCTTAGATTGCAAAATATGAAACTATTATGGGAAAAGGGAAAAATTTAGGGGACGGGGCTGTAGCTCCCTTGCCCCTCCCCTCTGGAAACCCCGAAGCAATTCGGCACAATCTTAGAGTAGATCGAGTATCTAGCACTTTTATCTAAATTTTGGCTCCATGTGCCAACACCATTAAGAATACAGTCAATAAAATAACACTAGAAAGCCGTTGATTTTGGCAGTATTCCCACCGTTTCTTCCCATCAAGCACCGGGTTTTTTGGGCTGTTTTGGTTGATGTTGTATTTTTTTGTTGCTTTTAATTAAATGTGTAGGTATTTTTATTGGTGTGGGATTAAATACAACTCTGATTTAAGAAGATGTGGAAGACCTGGTCGGCCGAGTGGTCGATTCCTGACCCAGGCAATTGCGTTGTCCTTGAGATGCTTTACCTTAACGTGGCCTCACTTCACCCAGGTGTCATGATAAATGGGAACCAACGAATTGTTAGGGTAACTTGACGTGTTGGGGTATAACCTGCGATGGACTAGCATCCCATCCAGAGGAAGCAGCAATATACTTACTCGCTTCATGCTAAGGAAACCCGGGGTTAAGCGTCGGACTTTTTTTAAGAATTACTGAAACTTTCTCGTGGCACGCCATGGGATATCGTATTTGTCCCTATTTAATTAAAATACAGTTTCGAAGATGGGCTACTTGAAAAACCAATAAGCTGATAAAGTATTTGTTTGAGATAAATGTCAAGAAAAATAAACCAATAAAGCCTCTGCACTCAGTTACGTGTGGCAGCCATGACAGGAAGCACGACTATTTGGCTACCATCACGTGATGGTGCAAAGACTCTATATGGAAACAACATAAAAACTACAAATTGTATCAGGCAATACTAGTTTTTTAATGCGTGAATACGTCTCATTTTATTAATCATGTTGCATAGCCACATCATTACTTGTGATAACTAAACTCCACTTTATACGTTTTGACTTAGTTGTCGGCAGTACATTAACCTTGTTCCTGACTATTAGGACCTTTGAGTCTATATGTTTTTCATTGGGTGATAAAGCGGGCTTTTGGGATCCTGTGTCATTTCACCTCTCAGCTCAACGTCGTCAGGAATAACAAACTTGCTGGCGGTTTCTCTAGAATTAAAATTTTAAAAGGTTTATTAGATTTGGCATTAACATCACTGCTTGGAATATTCACAACATAGCCCTAACCTTCATACTGTAAAAGTTGATTTCTAAAACAAATTTATTGAATTTAAAAACAATTAGTATCTTGAAGAAACCTGAAATTCTACTGCAAATTTGGCATAGTTTCAGCAGCACACTTATTTACGAAAGTTGAGTCACATTTACTCCTTTCAATCACCTTGCAGCCCCTTTCTCGGGGGAATTTACCAATTAACAGCTAGGTTTATCTGATCAGAAGTATAACAGCCGTTCGAATGCATTTGATATGCATTAGTTTGGCTGTATATAAATAGTACTGAAACAAATAGAAAAGGAAAGGAAAGGAAAGAAAAGAAAAGAAGAGAAAAGAAAAGGAAGAAGGAAAAAGAATCGGATAAAGGCCTCATTTAGTATAACCCGAGGATCCGAACGTTACTTCCGTATGGGAATGAGTTCTTTTAAATAATTTTCGAAAGAAAAGTGGATGGCAAATGCAGGGCAAGTCAAAGACTGAGATACAAACCTCTTGATCTTGCTTTCACCACCGCAAACATTTGTTCTCTTATTTAGAAAAGTACATTTTGCTCCCATGGCATTGTCGCGGCTTATGATGACAAGAACGCAGAAAAATACCAATACTTTCATTTTGATCTGTTCACCCTTGATCACCTAAAACCATAACAAATAGACATGTTGCTCAGTTTTCAAAAACGGTTCCCGCGTCTACTTGCATTTCAGGCTATGGAAAGAAAACATGCATGCAGTCTACGGTAACCAAGACCCAACAATAGAAGTAACCTGGACTGAGTTTCATGATTGGTTCAAAAAGTATATGGGACTTTAAAAGAAAATAGATTGGTCTTCCCAAGTAATAAACCTAAACCTTACCTAATAAAAGATACGGTTCTGTACAAATAAGGGGGCAATCAAAAAGCAGCTTTTAATTGATACTGTATTACTTAAGAAATAAAGGTTTCGTTCAGCCCAAGAGACATAAAAGGTTTGACAACAGCTTTTGATAGAACCAAGATCTATAATACAAGATAGTTGTGAAATGAGGAATAGGTCAGTTCAAGTTATGGGTGATGCAAAGCAAAAATCAATTCCCACCAAGACATGACAAGACTACTAGAATACCTTACCAAATCAAGCTGGTTAACCTTAGGTTGACTACATGATGATACAAAATTAATGATAAATTATAAAAGTTGAAATAACAGCATCATTTCGAGATACCAACCTTAGTCTTTTTCTGAGGGTTGTTGTCTTTAGAAAGAGAACAAGACTAAAGTTGAGCATGCGTTCTTGTCTATTTATATGTTTTTTGCATTTCCCTTTGATAAAGATTCTTCGTGGCGGAAAAAGTATTCTCCCGAAATTCGGTTATCCTGTTCTATTCAATTGTTTCTCTTAGGAAGGAACAGCGCTAAACTAGATAGTAGATTGATAGTAGACTAGCTTATTCCACAACAAGTTCTAAAACAAAAAATAATGATGTTCTCAGGAATGACTACGGAACCGACATATTTTTTGCTAAAAACGAAATGGAAACGTTCTTCTGGACTGTTCCTCAATTAAAAGTTGCGAGACTGGCATAAAAGCCGGTTGGTCCATTTGCCTTTACCGGCACCTGAAGACAGGAGCGTATGATTGAGAGACTTCGAGTTAGACATTTCAATGTTCACAAAACAAGATAAAAGCTATTGAAACTGAGACGCTCGATTTCTCGACGATACCATACTGTTCACCGGCCGGCTTATGGTCTCTTGACTATGCTATCCACAGGTGGTTGAAAAACAACTGCGCAAATAAGCTATCCCTCTGTCAATGAAAATCGGAAGTGAAATTAAAGCGCAAAAAGATATAGGCACTTAAGAATTAAGTCACCTGGGCGGAAAGCTAAAATTGTACGGGAAATGCGGGCGGTATATTCGAAATTGTGGAAGAGTGACTGCGTGAACTAGAAAGTGATGGCTATGAAGAAAACTGGTGATTGAGTGGAGGAAATGTACCAGAACTTAAAGTTATATTATGAAATTTCGATTTATATGTGAAGTGGTTTTTCAATTGTTTAAAGCTGAGATATGCATACAAGGATATGTTGGTGGGGGAGGCGGGGTGGTTTAATGTGCGATAATGGACAAAAGCATGTTGCCTTTTCTTGCAGTCAAACAAGCTCGTGCGTTCCCATCGAGTTTGGAAGATATAACCTGCCTATTTTTTGAAGATTGATTTCACGTTTGTCTTTAAACTTACAAAAATGAAACGGAAATTGAAAATCTTAAATCAAGCCTCGATTTCAATCCTGTGATTTTTGAAAGATGATTTGGATGAAAGATGATGGGATATCTAGACACTCAAGTGAAAATACACACACAGCATCAGCTTCCCCGATTGGTCGCTCTCGGTAAAATGGGGCAACGCGCGCAACACAGTGGTATTCTCAAAATCACCCGGGGGATGTACTTTCTAAAATGTATTTACGGCTTAATGACCAACAGGTTTCTCAACCCAATTGATAAGGCAGTTGATAGAGATCGAATCAGAATTTAAAAGTTGATTTTGTGGTAGGGGGAAAAACGGAGAACCCGAAAGAAAAACCTTTGAAGCATAGAGGCAACTCTACTCGTGAACCCGGGTCACATTGGGGAGATTGAGGCGGCGTATTATTAGCAGCGCACGCTACCCTAGCCTCCTTCGCAGCCGTTCTTAGGGTCGTCTCGCAAAAGATGCGCTTTCAAGTTTCGTATTCAACGGATTCGTGTGGAAGGAAGGCCAATCCTTAAAGAAATGTTGCGTGACGACCCTAAGAACGGCTGAGAAGCTGGAGGCTAACGCTACCCGTACTCAGTTCTAATCCAGGAGCTAAAACAAAATGGCGGGGATCTGTTGACTTTCTTCAAACTGCCAAGAAGAACTCTAAGATATAGGTTTGAGAACTCCTCCATCGAGAAACACACCGTGACAGCAGACTTGTGTGCGATACAATATTCGAAAGAAAATCCATTATTTGCATAATAATATGATTAACGACGATCTTAAAGCGCAAGGGTTTTCCGGCCGGTTCTCCGGTTTTCCTCCCTCCTCAAAAATCAACTTCTAAATTCTAATTCGATCTTTGGGCTTTCACTTAGTTTGGAGCCTAGCTCTGTTGTGATTGTCCTACGCTGTGATACAACAGCGAAAAGCTTTGTAGATTTTTTTATTTTTTATTTTTTTAACCCACGATTGTAGAGTTTAATCTTGGTTTAGGCCTATTCCTAGATTAGCTCAATTGAGCTTTGGCCCAACACTGAACCCGGCCCTGACGTTTAACCCTCCGCTCAAAGAGGATGAAGATTCCAAGTTCCATCGCTATTGGGCATGGCCATATAAAGGATTCACCAAAAAAGAACTTAAGTAGTTCCCTTTGATAATCCCCAGACCCCTAAAGCGCACTTACAAGGACAGAGAGCGCAATTCAACTGATGGGAAAAGTCTGTGATGTAGCAGCATCCAAGCACGAGGAGGACAGTGGGCCGACTCCGAAGATGAGGTGATAAATTTGTGCTACTGAGTCAGAAGATCATGAAATATGGCTATGATTAACTACCTACACTCATATGACAAGTCTGGATCTAATTTTGATAAAGAGAACAGAATGTCAAACACAAATGATGACGGATAACCATGAAGATAACAGCGGCACTCAAACTGGCATTCCTAGGAGACCACCCGACGGTGCTTCCATTATCATGACATTTTTTATTGTGCATTTGTATTTGCTCTTATTAAGATTTGCACAAGAGAATATTCTCTTGGATTTGCATTAACAATTATTAATATGTATATTTATATATGTATATTTATAATATGTATATTTATAATATGTGCATTTTCTTGGAGGGGGAGTGCCATGGAGTGGTGACTCACGTCACTTGATGACCGGGCTACCTGTGCCTCAGAGAAAGTGTGTTTCGGCATATGCTATCCAGTCGGTATATACTTCATGACAGTATGCCATATAGTCGCCTGGCCATACATATATCATTATATAGCATTGACAAACAGTCCCTAGTACTGGTTTCCCTTGCACTGCTCAACTGTCCCTAGCCCTGTTCACCTGTCCCTAACACTCCCTGTCCCTAGCACTGATCGTCTGTCCCCATCTGACCCTAGCCCTGTTCACTTGTCCCTCAGTAGCACTGAACAACTGTCCCTAGCACTGATCACCTGACCCTAGCCCTGTTCACTTGTTCCTAGCACTGATCACCTGACCCTAGCCCTGTTCACTTGTCCCTAGCACTGATCACCTGACCTTAGCCCTGTTCACTTGTCCCTAGCACTGATCACCTGACCTTAGCCCTGTTCACTTGTTCCTAGCCCTGATCACCTGACCCTAGCACTGATCACATGACCCTAGCCCTGTTCACTTGTCCCTAGCACTGATCATCTGACCCTAGCCCTGTTCTCTTGTCTCTAATACTGATCATCTGTTCCTATCCCTGTTAGCTTGTCCCTAGCACTGATCATCTGACCCTAGCCCTGTTCACTTGTCCCTAGACCTGATCATCTGACCCTAGCCCTGTTAGATTGTCCCTAGCACTTGTTTACTTCTTAATTTGTATCATTATTAGAAAAACAGTTGATCAGTACTAGGGACAGGTGATCAGTGATAGGAAACCTATATTCATAACCGCCATGCATGTTTGTGCCCCTCAATAGATGGGGTATGAAGTTGGCGGTTACATACATTTCAACTAAATTAGTAAGGGAACTCCCACGATCTTGAGTACAATTTGGAATTTATAACAGAGTACAATTTGGGATTTGATTGTACTCCTCTTGTCCAAGCAGTTATTTTGTCGAGTGTATTTTAACGAGTATAATCAATCTCTTGTATCTGAACCAAGTGAACCAAGAATAAGTGGGCTACTTGCACGGGTTACCTGTGGTTAAATTACCAGGCTTCGCTCAACTTATGATACAGTAGTTCAAAATGGCGGAGCTGAAACAGGAGTTACCTCGAAAAGGCGGTTATGCTCCGGTAGAATTTTCCAGAGGAGTACCGAAAAGGGGCCCCCCAGGATGGTTAATGATATTAGGAGGAGGTTTCATAATGTCAGTGGGATTTGCTATGGTTGTTCGGGGAAACAGGCGAAGATGGTGAGTAAATTTGTACAGTACTGGAGTTGATCAGTTCACAGGCCTGACTAAACCATTAAATCATCGGAATCGACGGAATAATAAATGGAATCCCATATAAAACATTACAAATTTATATTGTTTTCTCCCTGAAGTGTGTTAAGATAACTGATAAAGAAGAAAAGAAAGAGATCTGAGCTAGCTTTGACTGAAATTTCGTGTGATCACAGGCAGCCCAAACAAGGTTTACTATGTATGGTTTATCTATGCACTAGTCAATACTCCCTTTGCTAGATCGCGTAAGACCGCTGGAAAAAGATATTGGGGCGCGCTTCGATAACTTGGAATCGAGGCTATCCCTGTATACGAACTCATCTCTCTGTGACAGATATAAGAGGTTTTTAGTATTAGTTGCTGTTAAGAAAGCTTTTTGATCGTTTCAACGACTTATGGAGGTAAATAATACTAACAAGAAAAGGCAAAGAAGCCGAGGAAAGCAATGTGCAGCAGCAGCTTGCAATAGCTTTGAATACTTGAACGATGGAAGCCGTTCAAACATTCGGTTTTTCCAGTTCCCAGCGAAGGTATCTTTGCGAACTCGCTGGTGCAACTTGATCAAGAGGCAGCATGGGAGAGATGGATTTTATGTTAAGCCATCTACAGTGGTCTGCGATAAACATTTTCAGCAAGAAGACATTTACAAACCTCCAGGAGGAACGCGACATAGGTTACGGCCAGGTACGTGAGCTAAGTGATTATCGATCAAGCTGGATTTACTTTGTTTGATTGTTTCATTCAAAATGCTTACTGCATGCATGGAGCCTATGTAATGGCTTATAACATGTTCTTTCAGTCAAATGATAAGTAAAAAGTCAGATACATTAAATTCTACTTTCCTTGTGCCCATTATAGACTAGCTCGAACCTAGTAGCTTACTCAAAACTCGTTTCACTGTTTAAAATTACCTATTTATCACTATCGTTTCACTGTTGTTGCAGGTGCAGAGCCATCGATTTTCGAGTGGTCACCTCAACCCAAGAAAAAGACAAGAAGAGTTTTGACAAGAAGAGTGTTAAAAAGTAAAGAAAATGTGTCACCAAAGCCTCAAGAACAAAGCGTTTACATTGACATTGAAGAGAAAAAGGACCTTGAAGAGAGCCCCAGTGAACCTGCAGTAAATGTATGCGAGACTGACGAAACTGATATGCCTCAGGTAGTTACATACAAACTATTATGAATGTTTTTTTTCTTTTGCCCAAAAAATATACCCTTGGTATTATGGGTTTACCTTGCGAGTATAAAACTAATAAGTCTCATTTTATGTTGCACTGATAGCAGCACAGAATGCCATCCAAGTGCTCAAATATAAATGTTTGTAAAACTTATAAATGTGTTGTGCTGTTTTAAATAACTACCCATAATGTTATTGTTGTTCATTGCTATATTTATTATTATATATTTATGAGAGTAAACTTGACAAAAAACTTTCTTGTTGTATTGCAGGTACAAGAAAAATCCACACAGACTGACTGGTCATTTGATTTTCCATCATCTTCAAAGAATAATGACCATGATTATGCCTTCACCTTTACTCAAACACCTAAGTACCCTTGCGAATACCAACAGACTATGCAGGAAAGGCTAGAAGTCAAGTCAGAGATGTTGAACAGTCTTAGGGTTAAAGTGGGAAATTTACAGAAAGAACTTGATGACTACAAAGAAAGGGAATTCAGCCTTCAGAAATTTAAAGATGATGACTCTGCCATTCAGTTTTACACTGGATTCCCCAACTATGATACACTTGTGCACTTTTTTAATTACATTGAACCAAAACTTGAAAAAATGCAGTATTGGGGCAGTGGTGATGTAAAAGATTCCCAGACATATCAAGAACAAGGCAAAAAGAAACCAGGTCCCAAAAGGAACATAACATTTATAAATGAGTTTTTTATGGTATTAGTTAGACTTAAAGTTGGTCTTTTTGTCAGGGATTTAGCTGATAGGTTTAACATCTCTATGGGTCATTTTTCCAAGATTTTTTGTACCTGGATAAATTTTTTATATTTTGAATTAGACCAGTTATTTCCATTTCCTTCTCAAAGTGCAGTGAGAAGAAATATGCCAGAGCAGTTTGCTCTGTATCCAACAACAAGGGTAATAATTGATTGTACAGAGATATTTGTGGAGGTTCCCTCTTCTATGACAGCGCAATCATTAACATGGTCGAATTACAAACACCACAACACTTTTAAAGCTTTAATTGGTATTTCTCCAAATGGTCAAGTAACCTTTGTTTCTAAACTGTGGGGTGGAAGGGTTTCAGATAAGTTTATAACTCAGCAATCAGGCTTAATCCAATTTCTTAATACTGGGGATAATGTCATGGCTGACAGGGGGTTTGATATTGGAGACATCTTACCTCAGGGAGTACATTTAAACATTCCTCCTTACAAAGGTAGTAGAAATCAGCTTACTGCTGAAGAAGTTCAAGAGACAGTGCATATTGCATCTGTACGCATTCATGTGGAGCGAGCAATAGGGAGAATAAAGGGATATCATATTCTTGATGGGACCCTGCCTTTAAGTCTATCTCATGTAGCTAATCAGATATTTACTGTTTGCTCCTATCTAACTAATTTTTTGCCACCTTTACTCCCACCAAAATGTATCTGATTAATAATGAGATTATTATTAAGATAATTACAAAAGTATTTTTCTACTATAAAAGTCTTCGAATGACTATTTAGCTATCAAGTAACCAAGAACTTTTTGTACATTTCATACAAATCATGTATGTAAGATTTAGTAATAAAAATACAGTGACTTGTTTTGTCCAAAAACGTTTTTCTTAAAAACAAACCATATGTTGATAAAAATTTGTGCAAAATTGTTAATAGCCTGCAGTCAGTATACCCACAAAATACATGTACATGTAACTACTGACTGCACTTTAACTATATTTTACAAGGCTAAACACTTCTTTTGGCCTTTTGTGTCTTCTTGAAACTTTTCCAACCACCATGCTTATAAAGTGGGATGCCATGCTGAACTCTTCTTGTAAACACTTCGGGGAGAAATGCCCTTCGATAGAAGTATTCGATCCTTGGTAGAACAAAACTAAACCACCACTGTCTATCAAAGTATACTCTTTCAATGTTCAAGTTTGCTGGACCAAACCAAACTACAAAATCAATCCATTGTAGCTCACAGACAAACATTTGTCCCTGGACTTGATAGTAGTATTGATGACCATGTTTTAGTTTAGGAACTTGACCGTCTCGTATTGATAAACAGAAGTTTTTGTCCTGGCATGCTTCTTCAACAGACATTCCTTTCTTCGAAAAAGGACATTTCACTTCTAATCCACCCTGCTTCTGCCCATTAGCATTCTGGTCGAAAACCATTCTGTCAAGGCTTGCCCCATATCCTGGCCTGACTTTTGAAATAATTGTTCCTACTTCCCAGACTTTCAAATTTGCATTCCCCTCTCTAGCTTTCACTGCAATGTAGTCTTCAACTGCAACAGATTCATGCAACTGTCCATATTCAAGTGCTGGAACAGGCTTTCTGACATCAGGGATATACATCATCCTCTTTAGCAGCTTATCAGGTTCTGACGTCCTGACTGCTGCAGATTTGAAATTTGAAGCAGTCAGTTTAATCCTCTTTAATTCCCGCCAAGATGCATTTGCACTCTGTCCTCTTGTCATCCTCTCAATTGTTTCTATTTCATTGTCATCAGCTTTCTCAGTATAAATGTCAATCATTGACTTAAAATTCATAGTTGAAATGTCATAAAAATCATTGAATGGCAACTCAATATCTTGTTCTATTTCAATATCTGGTGCACTTTCAGGAACTGACTCACAAACATTGTCAATAATCAAATTCTCATCATCAACTTGCAGAGGCTTGATATCATGAAACAAGAAAAATGAAGAGCTTTGCATAGATTGAGCAAGATTGGAACACAGTGTTTCAAGTCTTCCTGTGTTTATTTGTCTGTCATCTGGAGCCCTTGGATCATACAGGCTGTTTTTTGCTTTTTTTCTTGCTTCTTTTCCAAAGCTATACTTTGTAATTACGATGTCATCCACTGGCTTAGGCTGTATCCGAACATTTCGAGGTACATTCCAACTACATAGCCTTGATGTGCATGACACTGGCTCACAGCTTTCCTTCAAACCTCTATGGGAGAAGTCTTCCATGGCAAATAAGACCCCACCAACATGATTACAATGGCCACGACCATGTACACCCCTCCCTGCTGGGCACATACAAGCAGCTTTTAAAACATCTCCAAGATGAGTGAAAGAGATAATGGCCTTGTATTTCTCTTGCTTCATGGAAGCCAACACTTCTGCTTCGACATACGTAACTCTCGTAGAACAACCGACTCGAATGTCTTTGATATGTCCCTCTTTAAAAAACTGATACGCTTTGAGTTTTTTGTAAGCTGATGTCTGAATAGATGTGTGGTTATACTTGGATGTCTTGGTTACAAGGTAATCGTAAAGCTGCACAAGGTTAAACGTGGGTAGGTTTCGTAAGTCCTTGCTCCACTGGCAGTGTGAACATTCACGCGATAGCTTTTCGTAGGTTGTTTCTTCGTTGCTTTTAGTGTTTGATACGATATTTACTAATGCTTGCTCTCTGGCTTGCGGTTTTACATAATGATCCTTGGTCTCAGCATCTCCTTGTAATCTTAAATCTTTCCTTTGGAAAGTTGTGTGACATCGAATCACAAGGTCAGACTTGTTTCCACTCGACGTCTGATTTTCACGACGTAAAATCTCGCGTAATTCCTTGACAGTAAACTTTTTTAGCTCATCAAGCGATGGAATGGTTTCCATTGAATTAGTTCACTTAAAAATTTCAAATAAAATCACCGTATTACTGACTTTTGCTACTACTTGGAATAAAAAACACACTCGTTGATAAGGGATTGTTGTTGTTGTCACGCCAGCAATACAGGGATAGCCTCGTTTTCGCGTTAGAAGCGAACACGCGGCTTAGAGTCCAGCGGTCGCTAACCGAGAACTCGAAACTGGAGTATTCTTACCCCCCCCCCCCCCTCCCCTCCGAGACATGGTGGGGAATTCACAAATCCAACGAAACATGGTAATTTGAAAGAAATTCCCCAAGACTCTGGAGCAAAATCCATAAAGGTCATTAGATAATTTAGTGAAAAGCATAAATAAAAGATATCCAATCGAAAACGACAGGATGATCACATTTAAAATAACAAAAACCATGCAAAATTTTAATACAATACTTTGTGGTCTTCATGGTGTCCGACATCTTTGAAATCAACACTAGGTCAGTGGCCACAGAGCATATTTCGTATTGGGGGCCAATCAACAGCTGAAGGCAGAAGCAACTGTGGGAGGCCAGGGGCAAAAATCATATTCCAAACAAATACCTGAATCTTTCTTAGAATAATCAGCCTGTTGTGCTCTATGTATCTCATTAAAAAATATCTTTCTTACTAAATTTTTGCTTCAAAAGTGTAATAACTTGTCCTGAAGAGATGCTGAATTTTTGCTTGAATAAGTATTCACTACCAATTTTAATTTCAAGGGGGTATCCATGTGATTTAAAAAGTTATGATTTTTTAAATGATTTTTTTAGAATAAATCTTGTGTTAAAAGCGTGACAATCATGATGCTGCAATACAAAACAGCGTGACCAACTCCATTATTGGCATTTTTTCACTCATCCCTATAGCTATTGTACAGGCAAGGAAATACTGAAAGAAAAATGGACATTTTAAGCCCTCAAAGCATAAGAAAACTTATCTAATCCAAAGAACAAGTTTTCTTTTTTTTTGGGGGGGGGGGGGGAGGGATAGTGGTGCATAAAATATTCATGTATTATTATAGAATGATTGACTAGCCGTCATTCGTGCAATGATATAGTCTGCAAATAACTGTTATCTTATAAATTTTAATTTTTTTCTGATTAATTTTCAGTTTAATTAGTATTAATAATTTAGATAACGTAGTTGAATTTTCTAGTGGGTGATCCCAACATGGTTCATCTGGCCTGTTTCTTATAATTAAGTCTGCTAGAACCTCTCTTTTTCATGACTCCTTTTTAATAGGTATCCCCAACTTGTGGAACGCTTTACCTATTAATATAAGACCTGAAGTAAACCTGGAATCCTTTAAGAAGAAACTGAAATCTTTTTTCTACGATAGGTATCCGATATTTTCAACTAAGATGACCTTTGTTTCAAGTTAATTTGTCCAAAGTGCTGCCGTCCCAATGCCTATTTAATTTGCTCATGTTAACTATAACTTACTTAATTTGTTTTTCATTTTTCTATCACTACGAGTGATGAATGTATGTATGAGTACTGTAAGTTTATGATATAACTCTTTTTGATTTGTAATAAGATAATTATTATTTGTGTGGTGGAGGGGTAAGATATTATTTGTGTGGTGGAGGGGTAAGATATCATTTGTGTGGTGGAGGGGGAAGATATTATTTGTGTGGTGGAGGGGTAGGATATTATTTGTGTGGTGGAGGGGTAAGATATTATTTGTGTGGTGGAGGGGTTCTGCTAATTATGATTAATCTGGCAGCTGCACTGAAACAGCTGTTCAGTCGCAGCTTGCAGAATTACTTTGCCGTGTAAATATAAGTATTTAATAATAGATAGGCTGTATATAAGTTGCTTCTCTATATATCTCAAATTCTACTTAGCTTATCAATTTAACTTAATTTACATTAATTTCTTGTAGGCAAAAATCTACATTTCTGTTTGATAGGTAATGAGCCTTTTTTCTAGCATGGGGTGTATCTGTGGGATGGGTTACTTATGTTATACGGGGCTGGGATGGGTGATTTACCACATAGAGGACTTAGTGTTCTTTTGTAAATTACCTCCCTCTGGCAAATCTTCAAATTAATTAATTAAATAAATAAATAAATATAGCAAATCTGATTCACTGAAAGACTAAAATCACAATAGTCCCCTTTACAGTTCCCAGCACCATCTTGAAAGGTAGCCGTGCCTTTTAATCGAAGTGAGAAGAACGGTTAACTTGCAATGATAGCTACATGTGATTAACTGACAAAGTGTTAAAAAGGTCTCTATCATTGAAAGCTCACTGTTTGTCTCACTTAGATGCAAAGGCACTGATACCTTTCAACATGGCATGGGGAACTGTGAAGGGGACTATTGGCAGCCTTTACACCAATAAGTTGCCATAGCAACCACAGTTTGAATATTGTCATGCTACATGTTTGGAATGCAAGTGCTGTAAAGTTTGAATAACATTCATCAAATATTCTGGAATCTATGTAGAAGGAAACTGTAAGTCATTAACCTCCTTATAGTACACTCAACAAAATTACTCAACTTTGATTGGTCGAGAGGAGTACAATTATAGCGTTAATTGTACTCTGTAGGAGTACCGAATTAAGTCGCTATGGCAACACGGCCAAAACAATGTCAAAACAATTATTTTCTATCATTTTGTACTTAAAAAACATATAAACAAAATTTTAAAGCCGTAAGAACTAATCTTTTTTATGCATTTCAGTTGCGCGATGGACTGAAAATCGGCCGCCAAATAGACAAAGATGAATGACGTTGCTTCGCATTTTTTACTGAAATTTTGTTGAGTGAACTATAAACAAAAAATCACACGATCTTCTCGTACAATTTGGAATTAATAGACACTCGTAATGTTTTGAAAGTTCTTTAATTGTACTTGCCTAAAGGCTCGTGCAATTACAAGAACTTTCAAAACATTACTCGTGTCTATTAATTTCCAAATTGTACTCGAGATCGTGCGATTTCCTATACTAATTAGCATAATATATATCTTGAACCAAAAATGGAAACAGAAAACAGCAGTTTTCTTCTTTTGCAAAGTACTTTGAGTAAATTTTGAATAATAAACCCTCATAAGACATTATTGCAATTTGACGAGAGAGATTTGACGCTTTGACGTCTCACTGGACGTCATTTTCAAGATGAATTTATTAGATGGTTTTGAATTTTAAGTACAAATAGTGCCATTAGGGAATTCATGCTTGAATACGTACAATAATAGTAATAACAGTCTAATAGTACATATGTTGTTAAGTATGTACAATAATAGTAATAACAGTCTAATAGTACATATGTTGTTAAGTCTGTACAATAATAGTAATAACAGTCTAATAGTACATATGTTGTTAAGTCTGTACAATAATAGTAATAACAGTCTAATAGTACATATGTTGTTAAGTCTGTACAATAATAGTAATAACAGTCTAATAGTACATATGTTGTTAAGTCTGTACAATAATAGTAATAACAGTCTAATAGTACATATGTTGTTAAGTCTGTACAATAATAGTAATAACAGTCTAATAGTACATATGTTGTTAAGTATGTACAATAATAGTAATAACAGTCTAATATAGTACATATGTTGTTAAGTCTGTAGTTAATTATTACACAAAGACCTTAGCACGTACAGAGTGTAATAGTACATATGTTGTTAGGTATGTTTATTAATTATTACACAAAGACCTTAGACAGAGTCTGATTGCTTGTTAAGCGATGGCTTGATTTTATGTATAAGCGTTTAATGCCATCAGACTATTGGTTTATTATGTTATGGAGAAAGTAATATGAATGTTTCTCCGCTACTAAACTTGTGGATTTACAAAGTGTAGCAATGAGTTAGTGTATTATGAGATGGGCCTGAATATGCAAATGTATCACTCACTCACTCACTAACATGTTAGCAGATTTTAGATTTTTTCTTTGTTATTTTGTTGAGTTTTGATGCAATTCCCCGTTATAAAATAATTGATTGTTTGAACAAGAGTCAGTTCAAGGGAGTCAGGCTTTAATTGTGCTCCTGAAGAGTACTTTTTGCAATGAATCTTTCAAACTATGAGTCTTCAAAAGTGAATATCTGGTAAAAAGTATTCAATCGAGTAAACTAATCAGTAAAACTTGGCAGACAAATGATCTAAAATCTTGATTATTTGATACGATTGTATGAACTTGATTTACTTCAAATAAACATCTCACTTATGGAATGTCTAGTTTAGACCTTTCTTTTTTTAAATTTTACTTAAGCCTACAAGTAAAATTTAAAAAAAGAAAGGTCTAAACTAGACATTCCATAAGTGAGATGTTTATTTGAAGTAAATCAAGTTCATACAATCGTATCAAATAATCAAGATTTTAGATCATTTGTCTGCCAAGTTTTACTGATTAGTTTACTCGATTGAATACTTTTTACCAGATATTCACTTTTGAAGACTCATAGTTTGAAAGATTCATTGCAAAAAGTACTCTTCAGGAGCACAATTAAAGCCTGACTCCCTTGAACTGACTCTTGTTCAAACAATCAATTATTTTATAACGGGGAATTGCATCAAAACTCAACAAAATAACAAAGAACTACAACAAAGTAGAAATTTAAAGGAAAATATAAGGATGAGAAAACCAATCTCTGAACAGCGTATTAACTAGTATTCATGATTTCGCCATTATTTTATTTCTGAAATAGCCATGACATTAAATAGTTCGCAAAGTTTTATAAAAATTCTATGTTGGGTTTTATTTTTATGGAATTACCGTAAATCCTCTATTTAGCCCCCCCCTCTCAAATAAGCCCCCCCTCTCCAATAAGCCCCCCCTCTCCAATAAGCCCCCCCTCTCCAATAAGCCCCCCTCTCCAATAAGCCCCCCTCTCCAATAAGCCCCCCTTTTAAAAGGAAAAAACTTCTTAAGCCCCCCCTCTCTTTTTAGCCCCCCTTTTAGCCCCCCCTCCCCTCCCCCTCCGCCTTTCACAACTAAAGAATCATGTGTACTGATTAAAGGTGATTTATTAAAGTCTTGGTTGTTCAGAACATTTCTTTTTAGCTTGCTTGGTTAATGTCACCGTGTTTTAGTTTTGCTATTCACAATAATCGTAAATTATACTTGAGAGACTAACACAGGTGAATCAAATAATAAAAATACCATGTACATCACTACAGATTATGCAAGACAGTCAATAGTAATGCTTCCGTTTAATCCTGAGTTACCATCATATTACATACTGCGTTTCGACTAAATCAATAAGCCCCCCCTCTAAATTAAATCCCTTCTCTCCAATAAGCCCTCCCTCAAACGTGCCTGAAATAAATAAGCCCCCTGGGGGGCTAAATAGAGGATTTACGGTACCATAAGTTCTTGTGACACTGTTCATAGACTGTTGTCATGACAAATTATTTGAATGTCTCGTATGCCATAAATATATCATCTAGAAAACTTTCAATACAAATATGCATTTAAAAGTTATTTCAAAATGACCATGAAATTTTGTAAATTGGCCAAGTCACTTGTTTAATATGTTTTTTGTCCTTTTAGTGAGCTGAGAAAGGAACAGCTGCAAGCCAGGATTTCATTACTACCTGTACTACAGGCAGAAAGTGATAGAAGGTTTGTTACCATTTCTCACATTTTAAAGATATACATGCTGGGCACAAAAGCAACTGAAACCATCACTTTGGTAAAAAAAAATCCATTTCAATTCCAAAGTTTTTAAAACTTGACTATGAAACAGAGGTCATTGATCTTCACAATCATTGTTTTACCTTTTGCAATTATTTTAAGATTTTTGGTGGGAAAATGATGTCACAAAGTTGATGCCAAACTTTCAAGTTTTCTCTATGACCAAAATGAACAAATTTTTTAAGAGACATTGATAATGGTTGATAATTATATGGTTGTTTCAATCGCACACTCTTAATTCTACCCTAGAGGTGTTGTTCTCTGTGATTGCTTTCATTTCGTCTGGCACTCATTCGGCTCTCTCACTCAGTCAAGGTGCTCATTTGAATTTTAGAAGCTATGAATGTAATGGTCTTTTTAAATGTTAAATGGAATATCAGCTAAAAAAGAGAGTTCCCTCAGAAAATTTACTTCCAAAAAGATGTAATTTTCAATTTTGAAATTGTACATTTATTTGACTGAGTATAAATGACTTCAATTTCTGTCGTGCCATGACCTTCCTCATGCAGCTAACTGAGGGACAGTTTTAAAATAAATAAAATAAATAAAAACTAAAAGCCTAATGAGCAGCTGTAAAAAGACTTGAGTGGCAAACTTTTTAATATGCTGTGGTTGGCATCCGTTTTAGCTTACATTATATTATGGGTCTGAGTTTTTGAGATCTCAAAAACACAGACAGACCTTGAAAACATAGACCTCGAAACAGTCATAGGGACATAGGACCATAAACAATAGACCTTGAAACAGTCATAGGGACATAGGATTATAAACAATAGACCTCAAAACAGTCATAGGGACATAGGACCATAAACAATAGACCTTGAAACAGTCATAGGGACATAGGACCATAAACAATACACCTTGAAACAGTCATAGGGACATAGGACCATAAACAATAGACCTTGAAACAGTCATAGGGACATAGGACCATAAACAATAGACCTCAAAACAGTCATAGGGACATAGGACCATAAACAATAGACCTTGAAACAGTCATAGGGACATAGGACCATAAACAATAGACCTTGAAACATAGGGACATAGGACCATAAACAATAGACCTTGAAACAGTCATAGGGACATAGGACCATAAACAATAGACCTTAAAACATAGGGACATAGTACCATAAACAATAGACCTCGAAACAGTCATAGGGACATAGGACCATAACAATAGACCTTGAAACAGTCATAGGGACATAGGACCATAAACAATACACCTCGAAACAGTCATAGAGACATAGGACCATAAACAATAGACCTTGAAACAGTCATAGGGACATAGGACCATAAACAATAGACCTTGAAACATAGGGACATAGGACCATAAACAATAGACCTTGAAACAGTCATAGGGACATAGGACCATAAACAATACACCTTGAAACAGTCATAGGGACATAGGACCATAACCAATAGACCTTGAAAACATAGGGACATAGGACCATAAACAATAGACCTTAAAACATAGGGGCATAGTACCATAAACAATAGACCTCGAAACAGTCATAGGGACATAGGACCATAAACAATAGACCTTAAAACATAGGGGCATAGTACCATAAACAATACACCTCGAAACAGTCATAGGGACATAGGACCATAAACAATAGACCTTAAAACAGTCATAGGGACATAGGACCATAAACAATACACCTTGAAACAGTCATAGGGACATAGGACCATAAACAATAGACCTCGAAACAGTCATAGGGACATAGGACCATAAACAATACACCTCGAAACAGTCATAGGGACATAGGACCATAAACAATAGACCTCGAAACAGTCATAGGGACATAGGACCATAAACAATAGACCTTAAAACATAGGGACATAGTACCATAAACAATAGACCTCGAAACAGTCATAGGGACATAGGACCATAAACAATAGACCTTGAAACAGTCATAGGGACATAGGACCATAAACAATACACCTCGAAACAGTCATAGAGACATAGGACCATAAACAATAGACCTTGAAACAGTCATAGGGACATAGGACCATAAACAATAGACCTTGAAACATAGGGACATAGGACCATAAACAATAGACCTTGAAAACACAGACCATTAAAACACAGACCTTATAATGGATGCATGCCAGAGATATATTCAAAAGTTTATAATTCAAGGCTTTTTTGCTACTCACTAGGCATTTTTTTTATTATTTTTTATTTTATTTTAAAACTAACTTTCCATTATTGTTGCATAACATAGTATTACATGTATGAAGCTCACAGGAAAACGAAGTGACTGGATTTTTAAAAGATATTCATTTAACAAACTAACACATTCTTGGTAGTTTGTCTGACTTCCAGAGGTGGAAAGTGGCAAATACATTGTAGGTTTCATGAATTTACATAATGATGGTGATCATAAGATCTTTAAAAAAATAGCAAATTAATAAGAGTCTCCACTTTTGGAGTTACAACTTTTCATTTTTTAAAGAGTTTGTGCTCAAAGGACAGTTTTAATGCCTTGTAGAAAAACCTAGGTATACCCAATACAACACCACCTCTCATTTAATAAATTACTTCTAAAACTCATTGTTACTTGAAATATCAGAGCCAAAGTTTTAGATGATTAGTTTTTTGGAAAAAAAATCATGACAACTGACATTAATTTTGTTTAAGGAGCATGCATACACATTTGCCATTCCTGTTACATAGTAAAAACCCAGACTTCTTTAGTCATCTGGGTCTCATAATCTCAAATATAATTGTTGCTTTCCAAACAAATTTATTTATGTAAAAGAATAAACTTATTGGTCTTTAATAGGCTAATGTATTTATGCATGATCATAATGTTGTTTGTGTATTATTTTCAGAGTTCTTCAAGCACTGAAAGAGAATGAAGAGGAAGAAGCACAAATAATGAAAGATGTCAAAGATTGGAGTGTTGGTGAGAGTGTATATAACACTAATAAGTGGGTCACGCCAATGCCAGAACAGATTATGAAAATGTAGGAATTCCTTGTTTTACCTTTCCAAGAACATACATTTTGTTAAGAACTAATGCCTTATTTAGATCTCTTGTTGATGATTTTTTGATAATCAAATTTTTGTTGTTGGTTAAGTCCTCAGACTAGAGTGATTTTACTTGGTTCATAAAACGATGGTGTAAAATTAGCTCTTGACTAACTGTCAAAGTAAAATATTGGTATAAGTATCTACTATTACATGTATGTATAGCATATATGGTTACCTTGGGGATATCTTGGAAGTAATTTTTGATTTAGTTTTGACGTTCAGACAACCTTTGGTCATCTTCTTCAGGTCGTTTTTCACTGGTTGTGAAGAAACATGAACAACCAGCGGAAACAAAGCTTCAGAACCATGATTATTACATGTATGTCTTATGCTTAATATTTTATCACAGGCCAAGTAAAATTACTCTTATCATTAATATTATAACATCATAATCATTATTAACTCACTGCTACTACAGGTGTAAACTTTTGAATTTTATATTAATTCTTATTAATTAAGCAGATTTACCTTTTAGTGTTGTCGCACAGCGCAGTCCCTCCCCACTAGTAGGGAGGGATCATGCAGCATGAACAAAAACTGGATGCGAAGGAAACTAGTTTAGCTGTGGGTTCAAGCTTTTGTAACTTGATTTCATAGTAAAGGTTGTTCTAAAACTTGTTGTTCAAACTTTGAGAGATGAGGCAGTAAGCTGTGACGTTGGATTGGCTCGCAGATCATATACAATAAGAACATGTGAAATAGGTTACTTATTATGCATGTTCTTGTTCAACACTTGTTTAGCAACAATTTTGTCTTCTCCACATAATTGCAAGAAGGTTGTCATAAAAAAAATTAAATAACAAAATAGGAATTAATTATTTTTAAAGCAAAACAGGAGTAATCATTTTACTGTTTTGAAAGTATATACTGACATTTTTGATATCACCGTGTTGTTATGTACTAAAATATTTAATTTCATTGATCTAGGAGGCTTCAGAATCAAAATAAAAATAAATTAATTCCTCTCTTTTGTTATTTTTGCCGGCACAGCAGTCGAGCCTGAAGTGAGCGAGCAAGAAAGCAATTCTAATTTGCATCTAGGAGGCTTATTAACTTTGTCTTTGATATTAACCACAATGCATTCAATATCAACCATATTGCATCATGCACTTGACCTTGACCTTAAATAGCAGATACACAGGAATGCAATATCAAAACAATACTTGTAGGTAAGCTTCGTTTTTATTCCAACTGATCACTTTTCCCAAAGATTCAAACAATGCTTGGTTTTTAATCGGCTGATTCATTTATCTTTCTGTTGTAATTTCTACAATTGTATCCTTGGCTTGGTTCACTACAGAATTATCATCTTTAATCATTGGCTTAATCCTGCGGAGTTGTCCCCTTTGAATTTCAAACTATAATCCTTTTTTTATTTGTGTTTAAATTTTTCTTTCTCAATATAGTTTTGTATTGAAACTACGGAGGAATCACGTTTTTTTGCACTTAAACCTGAAATCTTGCCATTTCTAAATTCTCACAGGTGTTGACTGTGCTCGTAGTATTCCAAGCCAATTTCATGTTAAACCCTATTGAAATGCCATTGATAGATTCTTGCTATATTCTATGTAATTCATTCTTTATATTATATCTAAACCTGTAACTTTTACCATTTGGTATAGTTTTATAGTGTTATATTTCAAAAATGTTAATAAACTTGCTATTTATGTTTCATGCTTTTAGTGTTTACACTCATTCTCTTTACAGACCAAATCTAAAAAGTCGGCAACTCTTACCAATAGAGTAGCCTAGTTTATTTATATATGATAACATTATTGCAACTAGATGTATATAAAACAATCCCAGATTATATTTGCACTGCAAAAGAAATGCTGCATTTTCTATTTTTCTGTATTTGTAGTATGCCCCTGAGAGTGGACTCCTTTGATGTAGACAGTTTAAACCTCCAGTGATAGTGTATAGATCAGACCTGTTCATATTTAAAAGGTCTACTCCCACCTGAGATAGGCCGTATATCTTAGTCCTGTGTAGAAGACCCACAGTGATAGGAAGTATAGCCCAGTCCTGTGTAGGAGAACCCCCTGTGATAAACACAGGGTCGGATCCAGGAATTTTAGGAGGGGGTGACTATTACAAAGGTTTTACCAGGAATTCGAGAAAAAGGGGGTAACTGTTACTAACCATATAATGAGAAACTTGAGCTTTAGCCGGGTGACTAGTTACCCCTTTTACCACCCTTGGTTCCGCCCCTGAGTATAGCCCATTACTGTGTAGGAGATTCCTGTGATAGACAGTATAGCTAAGCCTTGTGTAGGAGACCCCTGTGATAGACAGTATAGCTCAGTCTTGTGTAGGAGACCCCTGTGATAGACAGTATAGCCCAGTCTTGTGTAGGAGATCCCTGTTATAGACAGTATAGCTAAGCCTTGTGTAGCAGACCCCTATGATAGACAGTATAGCCCAGTCTTGTGTAGGAGACCCCTGTGATAGACAGTATAGCTCAGTCTTGTGTAGGAGATCCCTGTTATAGACAGTATAGCTCAGTCTTGTGTAGGAGATCCCTGTTATAGACAGTATAGCTCAGTCTTGTGTAGGAGATCCCTGTTATAGACAGTATAGCTCAGTCTTGTGTAGGAGATCCCTGTTATAGACAGTATAGCTCAGTCTTGTGTAGGAGATCCCTGTTATAGACAGTATAGCTCAGTCTTGTGTAGGAGACCCCTGTGATAGACAGTATAGCCCAGTCCTGTATAGATGACCCCTGTGACAGACAGTATAGCCCAGTCCTGTATAGATGACCCCTGTGACAGACATTATAGCCCAGTCCTGTTTAGAAGACCCCTGTGATAGACAGTATAGCCCAGTCCTGTATAGGAGACCCCTGTGACAGACATTATAGCCCAGTCCTGTTTGGTAAAATCCCCCAGGAGGGTAGTGCTAGCTGACATCACAGACACATTTTGTAAATCAAGGGTGGCGTAGCAGTAGTACACTTGTTACCTCTAGAGTCTCGTGTTAGATTCACAGGTCTCCTTTGTTTCAATGGGTTTTCTCTGGTTACTTTGTTTTTCCTACTTTCTCATAAACCTAACCAGCTAAATTCCAATTCGTTCTGTGAATTAGATTAGCTCAGTGGCTTGTCTTGGGGTATCAATAACATTTCGAGAAATAAAAATTGACATTTGTGAATGTGCAAAAAGCACTAATTTAAATTTTCGACAGTTAAGCAAGTAATCCCTTTTTTATTTTCTGTTTACCATTTACTTCCTTAAGGGTCTTAAATTCGTTCTTGACATCAGAATCCCATAAGTTTTGAAAGTTACGGAAGAAATTTAGGTTTTACATTGATATACGAAAGGACCATTTCTAGAAGCACGGTGAGAATAATAACACTGGCAACCATAGCCGCAGGTACTGCAGTCACGAAAAATCAGCCATCGAGGAGTTGGTTTTGAATACCTCACTGCACAGGTTAGGCTATTGCAGTATCCACACTAGAAAGTAGAAATATCAATTTTAGTAAAACTGCTTTTTTAGGGTATTTGAAAGAGGTCTGATTTCTTATCTCAATAAATTTTGCCCATGAAGCCGATATATCCCCAGCTTGGGTAGGGGTGTGCCGCCAGGACCTCGAAACCCTGACCCTATCCCAGATCTAAAATTTTGATTTTACATACCCTACCCCAAACTAAAACTAAGAATTGAACATCCTATCCAGACTAAACCCGGTTACTCAATAGATTGCAATCAATATTTACTAACGTTTTTATTGTTTTTGTGCTGTCAGAAAGCGAAGTCTATTCGCCAGACAACAACGACCAAATTGTTAACCCTATCCCAGACAACAATGACCAAATTGTTAACCCTATCCCAGACAAAAATGACACGCTATCCCAGAAAAAACGTCAAAAAATGATACCCTACCCCAGACCCAAAAGCCGAAAAACCATACCCTATAGGGCGGCACATACCCGTATAGCAAATATAGGTGAGTAATCCCCCCCCCCCCCCTGGGGGATATATCCTATTAGTATGTACTCAAGTCGCTTTTCTTTTATTTGCCACGGGAACTAATTCACATTAACTACGTCAACCGGGTATGTTAAAGCCGGGGAGGGTATTGATAGGGACCAGAAAGGTAACGATGATTGACGGCGACGGCAAGCATACGATAGTACTAACTAAAGAATGATGTATGCCTGGTTACGGGGGATTCTGACATTACTGGAATGCTAAGTCGTGTTCTGACCAATCACATGCGAAAATGAGTTCATTTCTAAATAGCTAATCACAAGGCTGTAAACCCCCACAGCGGTCCGAAACTCCTGGAAGACTTCGTTTTTAAATTCCTGCAGAGATGCTTGAAGAACTTAGAGCATTATGTAGTTGGTTTATGATAGGGGGAATGCTTCGAGTATTAAGATGCACAATTAATGACATACACTTATTTCAATAAAGTTAGTCACCATAAACCTAGAAAGCTGGGATCGCTGAGCATCATGGGAAATGTTTCATATCAAAAAAGCTTATACACACAAAGCTTTTTAAATACAAACTGCAGCTCGATGATGCTCAGAAGAGGTGAGACTAACCGGTAAAGTATTCGCAAGTCCATGAACAGTTATGAAGCGGTTGAACGGTTTTATCTATAATCCTGGTCGGCCTCAGCTTTATATCTTTTCAGGTGACTAACTTCATTGAAATAAGTGTATAAAAGTGTATCAGACTATGGCTATTAGCCAAGATGAAATGAACTAATTCATTCTCTCTTCAGGGCCGTAGCCACCGGTACGGTTGGTCCGGTTTCAACCGATATATAAGAAAAATATAATTTTTAAAACTGAAAATTACTATAATGGATATATATAAAGATAGTAAAGGATTAAGGTAAGCGGAAGTCGGGGTGACTGGCGGGATGTCAGGGACACTAAAACGCACTCTACAAACTGCGGACTTGGAAAATACAGACTGGAAGAAAAGTAACCCACCTCCTGCTTTTCATAGCCAGCCTCCCCTTTACTTTGTGACCAGTCCCTTAATAAAACCGGCTTATCTCGTGTTCTGCTTGGTAAAATGAGGAGGCTGTGTTTCGACAGAAGCTTATGAAGCTCATTCTTCACTCGCTTATATTTTTGTCATTCTGGCGAACCATTTCATCGCATTTCTGAAATTTAGTCTCGGTATCCGGCACGAGATGGTTGACTTACATCAGTTTTTTATGTGTCTGTCCTCTTTTTGACGATAAATTGCGTCATCACGTTGTCAAAGTAGTGTGGATCCACGAGGCGTAGCCGAGGTGTAGTAGTATTTTACAAAAACAAAAGCGATAAAAACTTCTCATTTTTAGCGATCAAAACAACCAACGGAAAGAGCGCGCGCTCGTTGACATCAGCTTTGTCTATCCGTACGCTTACACAATAGAGACGTCGATCAGGTAATAAAAATCAGTATAGAAGAAACAGTTGTTGATCAATAATGGATGTCGTGTGACTGACCCGTACGTGACTACCTATACTCGTCTATAAGAAAAAAGTGCTATAACGAAATTCCAAGTGAACTATTAGGGCATGAGAAATGCTAACTTCTCTTGCGACCTCTTTCCTCCCCCAAACTTATGTCTGACACGGACTGAAGACGTGGCGGCTAGATCATATCTGACACGGAATATCTGACACTTCCTTCACTTTGGTCATTTTCTGGTCTGCGTTTGTACCTGTTTGCTGCCTAAAAGCAGCAAAGAAGACAGGGACGAATGAAAACAGCGAGCGGAAACCGATTGCGATGAAGCGATAAAAAAGCAAAGAGTACAGTGAAGACAGCGAAGAAATCATTCGATAATAAAGAAATTAAGTTTAAGTGAAGAAGAAGATGATGAAGGTGACGAGTGTTGTTCAAAACAAGATCAGATTAAACCATTTTCCATCGAAACGAAGTATAAAATTCAGAGGAAAAACTAGGTCCTAGGTTTGATCCTAAAACAGTAACTTACAAAGCAGTTCATCAAATCTAATCAAATAGTGATGTTCGTTAAAAAACGTACGCGTTGCAAATCATGTTGCCTTAAATTGAATATGTCGTTTCTTCGCATTGTTGTATGTTGGAACGGATGAATAGCGAAGAACGACTTGGGACATCCTTATATCATGACTAACAACTACTGTTATGGATAAAATCAGTCTTTGACAAACTAGCCGAGCATTAATGATGGAAATGATAAAGATACATAAAATGATGTTTGAAATACTAACTTCGCCGCAGTTAATGATAAATAGTATAGACACTTACTGATGTTTTAATCGAATTTGATCATGTTTGAAATCAAAATTTCGCCGTGCATGGCATTTTGGTATGCTCTTGCAGCAGTACTAGTACCGACTTTTATTACTTACAGTCTTTGCAGGTGTTCTTCTTCTTCTCCATGCACTTACATGTTGCGTTTCCAAAGCCATTTGAACGGCGATTAGTATGAGAACAAGCTTACAGTTCAAGTTCAACATATTGCTTCTTTAGTTCTTGATTGTCTTCTGAGAAGAAAATTGTATATCATACATGATCATATATATATATATATATATATATATAGCTTTTATTCTTGTGTTATAGCATATTTTTACCTGAAAAGTCTAGTACAGAATATATTCTAGCATAGAATATGCGCATGTCACTAGCCTACAAACCTCACTGTGCGATGCATTGATGTACAAGCTTCTATGTGGTGTTTAATGAACTGGCAGGTTTAAATGCACGAGATATAGCCAAATGGTTTAGATCTGATAAAAAACGATCTGTGAGTTTATTGAACTGCTTCAAAAATTCAGGATGATTCACAAACCTTTGGTCGAAATAAAGTGAATTTATACACTTTGCGAACATGGAATTTTATACTTAGATAGACGTTTGTACTTTAATGCCATGTGCAGTGAGGTTCGTACGTCAGTGACAAGCCGCAGTGATTCAAAAAAAGGCTCCCACTAAAGACAGTATGCGAAATTCAAGACAGTGGTGCTAGTCGACTAAGTTCTTTTGTGACGTTGCAGGTGATCGTACATGAGACTGAGCTTCATGAAGACTCTAAACTTGAATGTACTTTTATCTCTGTGGTACTATTTAGTAATCTTTACTAAGGAATAAAAGATTTATTAAGCAATTCTTTAATAGATAGATAGAAAACCTTTATTTACACAGGGTTATCCAGTCAGATATGCAAAATGCAATCTGATATCAAAAGGAGCCCTAAAATAAATACATTATAAAGAAATATATATATATATACATATATATATATATAACGATATATGAAAGTACAATAAAAATCTAACAATAAAATTATCTATATAAATACTAGAATAAATATCGAAAATATATGCAATGAATAAAGGTTCATGCACGTGACGCGTATGGTCGTTCCAAGAGGATCAAAGAGTTATAAATTTATTCATGAGTTTTTGAACGAAGTATGAAAATCTAAAAGATCATAAAATTATTTCTGAGGCTGCTCAAAAAAACTCGCAGTTCGTTCCGCATGTATCAGGTCTAAAACTTAAGCTCTTAAACCCGATAAAGCACTCCTACTCGTTTAAGTACTTTGAACCGGGTTCGAAGTAGAACAAACCGCGTATGGAAAATTACACCTATCACAAGAAATGAGATAAACAACTTTTAAAATTATCCGATTGCTTCAAGAAGTTTGTAATAGATCACATTTCTTGTTACATTTAAAGCAACCACCATTAGCTTTACTTTGTATATTCCTTAGAAAAACAGTAGACCAACGATAAACTTCCAGATATATATATATATATATATCATATATTATGACGACTGAAAACTAGACACTCTAGTAGTCCAGTAAACGATAACCACAACTTGTGGTGAAGTTCCAGACCACTACATTAGATAGTATTATCTTAACAATGCAGATAAAACCTAACAAGGCATTTAAATCAAGTCTAAACACCCTTCTTTTCAGTTGACTCATGATATTCTGAGTAGTAAATACAGTACTTACCTCAACGTATAGAGAGTTCAGCTCAGCGGCGGTGAAATAATGTATCCGTATTTTCAAAGATCGCCGTGTTCTTTAAATTTGCCTTGAATTTGACATAGCTGTTCGATGGAGTGGCTTAGTTCAACTTGTTATTTATGAACAGTTGTTGTTTCTCAAAGAGCTAGGGAATTGATTTTTGATTGACTTGTTGCGTTAAACGAGACCCTATCGTTGCATGGCAACGTGATCGACCTGAAAAGAAGGTAAAAATGCTATCTCCTTCAATAATAATTGAAAAAATCATAATTTTGCTTTTACTTCTTCGTACTTATTCTTTGTCTCAGTTTTATTTAGATATTTTTTTCTTTTTTTTAGTTTTCCATTAACTTTTCAACAAACGGATATTATTTATTATTCTGAATCAGTTTTGGTCAGTGTGAAGTAAGTAACTCAGTATTTATCAGGTATCAGTTTTAAAAAATCTTTGCTTATATTTTATTGCTTTTGAAATTGTACATGTTAATGACAACTGAAATTATTTAACGATATTTCAAAATGGGAAAAGAGCAATCAAATGTTACATGGCAGAAGATGAATGGGGTCCATCAGTCATTAACATATGTGAAATGGTTGACATTTCCCTTCTTTCAAACGTAAAAGGAATAAACGTGCATCCGTTTTATTGAATTTACGTTAAGAAAATAGCCAACTTATGTAAACTAAGCTCGTAACAAATGAGGAAGACATTTAATTGGTTGAAAAGATTTAACAACAAAAATAATGAACGAAAAGTTGTGCTTAATTTTGCCAATATGAATAAACATTTTTTTTACCGAAGGAAGATCCGCCCACAATAACTTACGGCGGCAGCGGGGGCGTACATTTGCTTGCCTTATAAACGATATCAAAGGAATACAATATGTTGACAATCGCTTTTTTCAGTTTTATTTATATTTTCATATCTTTCCTATGAATCTCTTATAAATGAGACATAAATAATGTTGTTGCGAAAATATTTCCACTACCCTACGAAACTAGACTACCGTGGGAAAAACTCAAAGCGAGTATTGCTTTAAAAATGATATTTTTCTTTTTCACGTTCGATTGTAAAAAGTCGACCAATGTTCATCATCATCGCCTTGCAGTTCCTATTTGATACTAATGTGGGTTTAGAAAAATTAAACAGCTAGTGTCAAGAGACTACGATCATATGCCCCTGTGACGAACTCGTGATAGTCAGATTTTGCGTCGAATTACTTGCACTGTGTGTTCCTTGTGCCATTCCTGTAAGTGATGATAGAGTATATTTACCTTCAAAGAGAAGTAGTTCGATCGCTTTAAATGTTCAATCTAACTGGTAAAATGAGATATAGACGTTAAATATTCTTTCAAATCCTACTTTGTTTAGTTCTTTGTTATTTTCTTAAGTTTTGCCAAGCGAATCTGTAATAAATTTATTGTCTGAACTTAAAGTGTTCGAAGGACGACTTTGAATTCGGTGGAGCCAACTGAGCCAAGTATTGGAGATGGTCCTGGCTGAAGGGGTAAAATAGGAGCTGGGATTCGCCTTTTTTGCGCCGGGACTGAGATTTAATGCGCTGGGAATGGGATTCACAAATAAAGAAAAAAAGAAAAAAAAGAAAAAAAATATCAAAAAATGAGATTGGGAATTGAGTGAAACATAGTTTGGAATTATGGGATTTAGTTAAAATAGGGCCTTTTAACCCTAACCCTGAATGAAATGAGTGCATGTTGGGAATTGACGTAGTGTGATAAAAAGGTGAAGACGTTATCGTCCAAGAGAACAAGACATCCGGAGGGCCTGGTTCACGACGCCCGAGAGGACGAAGGTAGGCCCAGGGGAGAAATGCCAAGTGTTCTCAAGGAGGAATGTGTTATGTTAAGTGAAAAACAAAAATTAACCTCAGAAGATCGTAACAACAAAGCTACTCCAGAAATTTTGAAATTTTGATATATTTTAGTACCTTTCCTGGGTATTGTCCGCCTTGGCACGTTGTTCGCCTAAAATCCAGTGGAGCTAATTATCGTTGCGTTCTAGCACGGATTTTTACTTAGAGGCGTTCAGTCATAATCCAACAGATGGTAGTTTTTCAGCCAAGTGCAAGTCGCCAATTGTCTGAATCTGCGGTTCCGCCCGTACTGAGCAGAATTACTATTGCAACAAAACTTCATCAGTAAGGTAAAACTAACCTGCCTCACGACGCTCTAAACCCAGCTCACGTTTCCTATTAGTGGTTGAACACTCCAATACTTGGCGAATTCTGCTTCGCAATGATACGAAGAGCCGACTTTGTAGGAACGAACAGCAGCGTCGCTATGAACCTTTCCTGAAACCTCTTACTTAAAACTCCTAAAGAATAAATGCTTGATATTCCATGCTATTACAGTTTGTATTCATACCGAAAATCAAAATCAAGTGAGCTTTAACCCTTTTGTTCTACATGACATTTCTGTTCTCATCGAGTTCACCTTAGGACACCTGGCGTTACCATTGTCCCAAATGTCCCGCCCTCGCCAATCTCCCAACCTGACAGTGTCTTCGACTCGGATTAGTCTGCAAAAGAGAGACCTTAAATCCAGAACGTGAGCCTTGCGGTTCGTCTCCACTTCATCCACTAAGTAAAATTGATCCTCCTTAAAGGATTTAAGTTGTGTTCATTCCAATTACAAGACTTAGAAAAGCCACGTCTTGTTATTTCTTGTCAGGCCTCATCTCAATACATTACTATCAACAGTTAAAATCACACGTAGTCTTTGGCTGTATGAAACCAAAATCCAGACTTGCCCTCCAATGAATCCTCCTTAAAGGTTCGCAGTTGCCCTCATTCCAATTACAAGCCTTAGTATCAAGCCATTTATTTATATTTCTTGTCAGGCTCGCTCTCAATACATTACTATCGACAGTTAAGATCACACGTAGTCTTTGGCTGTATGAAATCAAAATCCAGACTTGCTCTCCAATGGATCCTCGAACGTCCCCCCGAACGAACCACTGGCATGCACGCGATCCAAGAGGTTTATACTATCACAAGATCATGGCTTCGTTCTCCCGCGAGGCATAAGCTGTAAGGCTGTGCCTATCCATGCCAGAGATTCACACTTACTTTTCCATTTTCGATGTCAATGCTACCACTTCTCCGACACTTTTGCTTACGGATCTCAACAATGCAACTGCTAAATATCCCAAGAAACTAACTCATGTACTCGGCTTCAATACGAGTTATAATGCGGCTCTGCCATTTTCCTCGACGCCTTTTCAAGCACCGTTTCCCCCCACATTAATACTCCTAAACATTCCAATACTTTGAAGTTATAAGGCAATTTTTTTGTAATTATCTTTATTTATGGTTTGCTGGGAAAATTATGCAATTTTTTTTCCCACAGCGGGAATCGAACTCGGCCCACGGCGGCGAGAGCGCCGAATACTAACCACTAGGCCATGTGGGAATACGATAAATGTACGTTTACGATTGTGGTATGTTACCTTCGCATTTCCGTCGTTAGGTTGTCATTACCTTTATTTCGAATCATCATCTTTTATTCCTTTTAGGTTTGACTCTGCCAAAATAGTAGTAGTAATAGTAATAATAATAATAATAATAATAATAATAATAATAATAATAATTCAAAGTACTTGGACCGACACAATGCTGCTCTGAAGATATTATTTATTGAGAAGTGCAAAGATCTTAAATTAGTGGAAAGTGTTCCCCCTTGGTACTCACCTGTGACTCCCAAACCTATCTATGAGTCGGATGATGCTAAAGCTTTCTGGGATGTAACGGTGTATGCTGAACACACCTACGTCAAAGCCAATAGGGTGGATGTACGATTCGTGACCACAAGGCAAAGCAAGTCTGGGCAGTAGAAATGAGCTGTCCATGGATTGAGAATCGTGAAAAGAAAGTTGAGGAGAAGGCAATCAAGTACGGTGCACTACTCTTGGAGTTAAAACAACAGCACCCTGGTTACAAGGTACAGCAATGCAATATCATAATTGATGCATTGGGAGGATGGTCAAAGAAGCTAGAGCAAACTTTGAAGAAGCTTGTTGGTGCCCGATCAAAGTGTGTTTTGGAGAAGATGCAGAAAGCCATCATCTCTTACTCGCTCCATATAGCACGAACATTTAAAGTAACTGTTATATAAGCTTGAACTTTTTTTTTAACAATCTTAGGATACTGTTACAGAAGTAGTATGTGGGGACTATGGATAGACGACTCATTATATTCATAGATTCAAGAAATGCAATAACTATGGAAACGAGAGCAAAGGGGAAAGGAGGGGAGGGGAGGGGGTGCAAAGGCGCGCTAGCTCAAGCCCAATCTTGAATGAACGAAAAAAAAGTGCGCGCGCAAACCAAAAGATGAGGTGACGTCACTACATGCGCGCGCAAGTAAAAAACAAAAAACAAAAAACCAAATTTTTGAAAAAAACCTTTATTTTGGAAAATGATTACAAGAAATAATTACTGTTTAAAGATGGTCATAACTTATACATTTTCAAGAGCTTTTTTAACACCATATCCAGCACCGGCGGCTATAGCACCTCCAGCGGCAGCTTTGGCAGCAGCAATAGCAGCAGGAATGAGAAACAGGGGTAAGAATCCTCCTCTTTGACCACGTCTTCGTCGTCTCAGTTGCCGAGGAACAATGGATGGCATGAGAGAGGATGGCAAAATGCCTCCTTTCTGTTTTCGACGCCTTGTTCTTCGTCTCTTTCTTCTCATCGTCATGTTATCGCTTTGGTTTTGCCTCTATCATTAAACATGCAAGTTGCAAATTTTTTTTATAGATTCCACTCGGGTGCTTGCTTTAACTGTTTAAGCTCTTGAACAAAAAGAGTCCCCATTTCCACCACCTTTACATTTTCATATCCAAGAGTTTGATCGTATTGAGGTTCATTGTTTTAAAGAGCATAATTTCTACAAGACGAGCATTATGACTGTGTTCTGGTGGAAAAGAGAGTAAGATGGTTCGACGTCCTTCGCCAATATTTCGTAGACAAAACGCAAAAGCGTTTTTGTTCAAGGGGTCAGGTATACCAAGATCGTCCTGACGGTGATAATGTTGGATGAGATTGTTTAACGTAGAATGAAATGCCCTGGCTCTTCTTCGACTTTGATAAACCTGTTTGATGATTTCCATTTGACTGTGATAAGATTGATAGAGGTAGTAGGATGCAGTTCCCACGATGATCGGAACACGAATAAAAGTAGGAAGCGATAGCATACCTTTTTTGTATCCTAGAAGGATAAAGAGCAATAAATTCTAGAACCTTTTAAACTGAAACGGACCGTAGTGTCTGCTACCCATAAGAGGGACAATACATTTATAAGCGTGCTGCTGGTGTTCATAACATTTTTATTCGAAAAGGACACGGATAACGTCATGCCACGTTCAAAAATGGATAGGATGTTAAAAGCCTTTTGGGAAACAACAGAACCATCCAATTGCTACACAATACAATTTGAAGAGGGCGTGGCCTGGGATAGAGACAAAAACGAATATTGTCCGTGCATGTCTTGCAAGATGCCATTGATGAAAGCCGCTTACATCAATGCTCAGAATAGATCAAGTGACGTAACAGCTGCAAGTGCTGCTCTTTCTCTCGTGCAAATTCACTATGGCTAAAGGCAAATCGGAATCAGGAAATCAAAATCAGCTATCCGTAGCTAAACGCCTCGAAAGTGAGATCATGATTGTGCAAGGTATGTATAAACGATACGTACGATTGATGGTGGACCACAATTATGACTTATTAAACAAAGAATATTCGATGTACGGTTGTACCAACGATCGAAATGCAATAAAGCAAGTTGGAAACACATTGTTGGTGCTGATGAAAAACTATACGAGGCTGCTTCAGGACTATACTAGAAAATGCTTGAAATGTCAGCGCTACGACGGATGTAAACGGTCATGGAGGAGGTATCGTCACGACGACGAAGATCATGACGATTCTGATTCTGACAATGGAGCGGCAGCAAGCACCATCGAAAGTGGAGATACGGTGTACTGATGGACGCCTGAATCCTATAAATAAGAAGGATGAAAATAAAAAAAAAACATATTAGATTAATTTATGAAAGATGATGCTTTTCAAGACGTTCTGGGTAACGTATTTACTCTATTTAATATGATCAATGAAAAGGGAGAAAATGGTGAAGAGGGTGTTGATGGGGGTAAAAAAGATAATGCTCCAACTTTAATTAATCATTACCGTGTTTCTATTTTTATACAATTATTTTTTTCTTTTTCTTTTTTTGAACTAAAAAACGTGTATCACGGCAAAAAGGTTTTAGTTTAGTCTCAACTTGGCTCATAGACTCCACTGTGATTAAGCGCGAACAAAGATTCAAGTCATAGAAAACACAACGCAAAGGGGAAAATGCAAAAGAATTGTCCAAACTCAGAAAGCCACGCGTTAACAAAAGAATATTTTCTACAGTGTCAAAATTGTACCGAGGCGATAGCTCGGATCAAAACAAACACGTTTAAGGAATCCGTTTTCACCGCATTTCCCATCAACTCATTGTGATCACTGTTTCGTGGAACGGCAGTACCTTCGAAGAGATTTAGAACCAGAAATTTGGAACTACTTTAAAACAATGGAACTTAAAAAGACCCTGGATAGGATTGATGATTTAGTGCATCACTCATTCTAGAACGTTTTTATTTCGATTTTATACCAAGAAAATAGTCGTAACATGTCACTGGGACCACTTTTTGTAACTAAAAGCAAATGAAAACAAAAATGGAACTTAGATCATCACATGCACCATGACTCAACTTGAGCCTATTGGATAATATGATCATTACCTCATCTTATTCCACCTTTTATTTCAAATCGTTACCCTGATTTCCGATCAGTTGCTGCATCGAGTTGGACCTAGTAACTAGTACAAGACTAAATCATGACTTCAATCGAAACTTCTATCCACTGTTTTTGTAAAAAACCTGCCAGATCCTATTCCACCAAGAATGGCGGTAAAATGGTAAAGTGTGGAGTCGTTCTCAATTATCCTCAGATACAAGAAACACTAAAACAATTCAAAACGAAGCGTGAAAGACATGAAGCCTTACGAAGTTGGGATGTAACATGAATCTTTGCTTCCATGATGCTCAACAACTTGGTTCTTCTCATGGATATCGCATAAAAAAGTTTCCCAAGTGCGAGCATAATGTGTATGCCAAACTCTTGGTGTGCCATTCACAAGCCAACAATGGTAAAGTCTCTTGGGCCTGCCCTGTTCAATACCCTGACATTGATTGTGGTTTCTTTCAATGGGCAACGGATACAACAATTCAAAAAAAAGACAAGCGTAAGCAAGATGTTGTTGAAAGCGAAAGCGACATTAGCGATGATGAAAATGAAGGTCGTTCTTCAAAATCCAGAAAGAAGTCAAGAAAGAGAAAAATGAAAAAACTCAAATGCGAGTCATCTGATAACGACACTACTAGTGAAAGTGAATCTGAAGACCAGCGCCCCCCATTAAAGAAGAAGAAGAAAAAATAAATGCTTGGCTTAAAATGAACTCTTATCTCTAACAATTGTTTTTTAATTTTTTACCTTGTAATCATAATATATATTTCACTCATTTAAAAATAAATAAATATACGATTTTTAAAAACCCACCTGAGACTTAATTCATTCTTGACTTGTGTACTTGCGCGGGCATGTAGTGACGTCACCTCATCTTTTGGTTTGCGCGCGCACTTTTTTTTTTCCGTTCATTCAAGATTGGGCTTGAGCTAGCGCGCCTTTGCACCCCCTCCCCTCCTTTCCCCTTTTCTCTCGTTTCCATAGTTATTGCATTTCTTGAATCTATGAATATAATGAGTCGTCTATCCATAGTCCCCATATACTACTTACAGATTTATAGAACATAGAGGGTTTTTTTTGTCGCTAGAAATTTATTATAACTGATTGTATATATATATATATATATATATATTGTCTTACCTGGATTTTCAAGGAAAGACAATAGGAAAAAGGGGATACATATATATGTATATATATCGCTAAATTGTCAAAGTTTTAGCGATCCGGTGTATATATATATATATATATATATATGTATACACTCGATTGCAGAAACGTTGTAGTATACATTTATACATTTATACAAATACCTAATGAGATGCATATTGCAATTTTACTTTTCTAACCCTCAAAACCAATTGATTTATAATCTGTAGGATGTAAAACACGAGAATAAAATATTATGACGTTCATTGAATGAAACAAATAATAAATAAAGCGAGTTTTCTGTTTTGCATATCATTAAATATACTGAATAAATTAGGTATTTGTATAAATGTATACTATAACCTTTCTGCAATCAAGTGTATATATATATATTGCAATTTTGATTAATACAAACGGCTTTAATGCAATGATGATTAATGTTCAAACTTTCACTCTCGTGAGTGAACTTGTTTTGCATAAAACTGCAAAGCGTTTAATAGGTTGAGCCTAAAGAGAGAGAGAGAGAGAGAGAGAGAGAGAAACAAAAGAAAAAGTAACCACAAAGAATCACTAAGTTATCAGAGGAGAAGTGGAAGAATGTGCCTCTCTTAAGTAAAAATAACCTCCGTTTATCTAGAAATTATATTCAGTATGTTCACCAACTGAGATCTGACTGAGTTGACGCTCAATAACAATAACACGGTAGACTACGAATAAAGCAAAATATCCTATCCAGAGTAGCTCATGAGCAATGTTCATACCACTTTTGTCATAAGTCATATTACTGACTGTTTTGGTTTTACTGTCCTCGGAGTGATTGATTGTTTTAGAAGGGCACATATAAATAAGCGAAGAACGAGTTCAGAATTGAGCCCAGCTCAAACGAAACTTCCAAGAAGAACGACTTCAGAACTGATTTTAAACTCAACCAATTGCAAAACTTCCAATGTTTCACTTTACATCAATAAAACCGTTTACAATATGACATAGCGTAGAGGTATTAAAAAGTAAACACATTCCCGCCTCTTGACTTTAGCGCTGTTCATTTAAAACAACACTTGGTAGGCCAGCCAACGCTTTGGTACTTAGCTTTGAATCCCGCGGGTCTATTACCCACAATGCACCCGATATAGTTATATACTATATACTTGGTTGGATCAGAATTTCTGCATATCGCTGTATATATATATAAAACTAAAACTATACTAATATTAAAATGTATGATTAAAAACAATAGTATAAAATTATTAGCGATATAAACGACAACTGCGAAAGCCATCTTAAATAAAAAGGTTTTCAATAATTTCTTAGAATTAATCACAGTTGGAGCTGTCCTGACCTCCAAAGGTAGCTTGTTCCATAAATGAGGTGCAGCTACCATAAATGATCGCCATCTCCTAATGTCTTATATGTTTTAAAATTAACATGTTCAAGTAATATTCCATTGCTATTTGAACGTAAACTATATCTACTCTCTTTTTTAATGTTAATAAGATCCCTTAAGTATTTAGGAACACAGCCATTGAAAACCTTGTATATCAAAAACAACATCAAAACTTCTATACAAAAAGTAACAGGCAGCCAATGCAAATTATACAGTAACGGTGTTATCCTACAATATTTAGATTCATTATGAATTAATCTGGCTGCAGCATTTTGCACTCTTTGAAATTTGTGCAGTAATCTGTCCTGCTAGTAACAAAGCCATATTGACAAGTTTTTGAGTAGATTCCTTGGACAAGTATTTTCGTATTTTCCTAATGTTATACAAATAGTAGAAATAATGCAGGAGAGCAAGTCTTGTTAATGTGTGAGTTCATTGATAGTGTAGAGTCGAACCACACCCCTAAGTTCTTTACAGTCGATGCAGGTGTTATTTCTGAATCGCCAATAGTAACGCTATTGAGTTGAACTTTAGCCAGTTGCTGTTTAGTGCCAATCACAATACACTCAGTTTTGTCATCGTTAAGAAGCAGTTTATCAGTAGTAAACGGGAAGGATGTGTAAAACAAAAAAATTACAATAAATCAAGTTATTTTTCGCGGTTCATAATCAAAAATCTTATAAAAATATAACCGATTCGAACTTATTCCAGTAACGGCTTGAGTATCGAGTCGGCGGTTGAATCAGTATTGACTTAACGAGCGTCACGCGGTCGCGTTCATGTTTGTACAAACGGCTGCGGTTACTAGAGTTCAAATCGGTTATATTAAACCTTTTGACCTTTAAAGTTAAACAACAATTTTGCAGTAAAGTAACACAAAGACAGACAGTCAAGCAAGATAAGTAACATATATATAACGATTTTTGATTCAATCAATGGAAGAAGGAAAACAGTATAAAAATCTAACCACTCTATGTGTCCTAGTGCCCTTGGTCGCACTGTAGTAGTCTTTGGAAGTAAGCTTAGGTTTGCATGTAAGTTTTCTAGATCGCGACGAGCTGAACTTGACCTCGTCGATAAAGCCATATATTTTCGACAAGAAGCTTCATTTTTAGTAAAATTGCTTATATATACTAGAGCATTTTAGCCATAATTCATCGAATAAAGTCGCAGAATAAAGCAATAAACATTGTACAAAATGCCGTCAAGCCCACCAACCAATCAGCGCGCGAGTTATTTTTATGGACGGGAAGATCCATATCCCGATGACTGAGCCTCAGGTAATACAAAATGCTTGAATGTGCATTAATATAGTAATGTTGATAATTTTCAGAAATGATAAACGATAGGTTCGATCCTTATCGCGGTAATGACGGAATGGGTTTCTGGTTTATTTTGTACTATGTTTTTGTAAACTTGATTTCAGACATTTTTCTCCCTTGGTATGTTATTGTTTATGACGTGTATAAAACCTCCTTTTATCTAGAGCGAATGAGAAAATATATCGACATCAGTCTAAACAGACGGAAGCATAAAAATAATGGTTTTTCAGTAGCTGTTTTAACCAATACAGACCACTATAAGAATCGAGGTTACTCATCAGAAGAAGTGCTCAGTTAAATCAACAGCAAAAGATACCGAGAAACCTAAGCATGATTGGTATCAGATGTGATGACAGTTAACTCATTTTCTAGTAAATCACCGTGGAAGTAGTTACGTATTAGAAGAGGCAAATTTGACTTTCTTCTAGTCAGTACTACTCCAATCAATAAGAGCACATCACTGGAACAATTTTGTTTTATGATTATACCATACATTAATTGCAGGAGCCGCATCAGTCGAGGTGAGAGATTTTTTTAGGAATGGGCATAAAAGAAATCTGTCTAACTGTTTATCATACGTTCAACAACACTGTTTGGCGCCAAAACTAGATACAAGGTTTTACTTTGCTACTGATTAGAACATGATGTTTGTGGATATGGGCCATGCATGTGGTCTGTATGGGTACATGCCGTTTGTATCACAAGCTTATCACAGGCCTACTCCGGAACAAGACGCCGGTGGCAGCGATTTTGGTTGACTTTGGTTGATTTTGGTTGGAAATATCTTCTGAAAAGGTTTGAATCGTAGAATAGAAGATATATTTGAAGTACTGTTTAATAGACGGGGTACTTTATCAGGCTTAAAAGTATGATACAGTGGGACCTTTATTAAGCGGTCACCCTTGGGACCAGAAAAATGGCCGCTCAATAGAGTTTGGCCGCTTAATAGAGGTTCAATAAAAAAATCGTGTTTTCGGCAATTAACTATATTGTTTTGAATTTACACAGTAAAATGGATCGTTCGACTCTTAATACACTGTTAATTAGAATTACTTTTAGATATAACAAAACACAATTAGCGATTAGTGCGCATAGGAGGTCTACTCGGAGCCAAGCCACAAAAATGAGATACAGAATGGTGAAACTGTTCTTGGGCATGTCCTAGAACCTGGACTGGACTCTGGACTGGACTCTGGACTGGACTCTGGACTGGACTCTGGACTGGACTCTGGACTGGACTCTGGACTGGACTCTGGACTGGACTCTGGACTGGACTCTGGACTGGACTCTGGACTGGACTCTGGACTGGACTCTGGACTGGACTCTGGACTGGACTCTGGACTGGACTCTGGACTGGACTCTGGACTGGACTCTGGACTGGACTCTGGACTGGACTCTGTGCTTTCTATCTTGGACTAGACTTCCAGTTCTCTTCTCTTCTATACTTATACACATTTAAGGCTATATCATTTATTTTCGGCAATGTTCGGTGTGTGTGTGTGTGTGTGTGTGTGGCCGGAAGCGAAAATCTCAAGTGACATGGCTGGGAATTATAAGTTGTCAATCCTGACAGTTTGCTGTTTATTCATGACCCCCATGTTATCAGAGCCCAAAAGCAAAGAAATTCTTGCTCCTTTCTTGACATAATATATTTTTCAAAAACAAAAGTTTTACTAAATTTAAAGTGGGGATTTCTACATGTTTCTACGAAAAAACCGCTGAAGATTGAATGACAGATAACTGAGGCAAAGAGAGCTACAAAACTAGCTAAAATTTATCAAAAAAAAAAACCAGATAAAGAAAGGTCTATCTTAAGGTATCAGGATACCTTAAGATAGCCGCTTTGCGCGGAAGCCGAATTTCGCGCTGTCTTTTCAACATTATTCTATAAAAGCTAGATAAACGTAGGTTTCGAAAATATATTTTAAGCCGTTCTTGAGCAGAAAAAAATTATAATGCTCAAAGTCGAATCCTACCTATCATCGATGGGCATGTTCCAACAGGATCAGAATTTCCGCCATGACCACAAAAAACACATCAGCATACTCTGATGAGCTTCAAGACGGTGTCTCAGATTTTTGATAGCTTTTTTAGAACGAGCGCAAACACGCGTCAAACTGTCAGGATTGACAACTTATAACTACCAGCCATGTAACTTGAGGTTTTCGCACACACAAAGAACATTGCCGAAAATAAATGATATAATCTTAAATGTGTATAAGTATTGAAGAGAATGAATGATGAAAAGATGTATAATTTTCATGTAAAACTGAAAGTCTAGTCCAAGATGAAAAGTCCAGAGTCCAGTCCAGAGTCCAGTCCAGAGTCCAGTCCAGGTTCTAGGACACGCCCTGTTCTTGGGCATATTCCAAAATTTATGGCTTTATGAGTGTTAAAATTTTTAAAGAGAGCGACGAATCAAAGCAAAGTTGTTGTGAAAGGCAAGCGTGTGAACAGAGGGGTAGGTTACGGTATGGAAATTCCAAGTGAGTACTGCTTCACAGGAGACGAGTTCTCTATTCAATGGCTTAAAACAAAACTTGAGGAGCAAGGATTTTTATAGACGTAAACTATTGTTATCTTGTAGCAGAACAGAACGCAGAGCTTTAGTACTTTAAATTTTTATATGCTGTGGTAAAGAGCGGATATTTACGTCTTGTTTGATTGTCGTTATAGCTAATTAACCTCATGTTACAACGAATTAAATTACAATTATCCTGTCATTATCAATTGTCGCCTATTCATTCTAACATCTCACGTAAAACACTTTAACACGAGGCTTACTGGCCGCTTAACAGAGGTAATAAAAGCAATAAATATTATATTACTGGTTGCGGTAGGAAAATATAACGACCGTGACCGCCTAATAGAGGTGGCCGTTGAATAAAGGGTGACCCATTAATAGGTGGCCGCTTAATAGAGGTCCCACATAGTAACTGAAAAATTAGCTAAAGTTTGAAGGTATCCCAGAGTAACCCCATCTCCCCCTTTCCCTAGCCCGAGTTGGCTTGATGGTCTCTTCTCCACAGCCACAAGCATTCCGCTAGCTTTCATTAACGCCTGTTAAATTTACATTGTGTTTTCCGTATATTTCAGAATAAAACATTGAAAAGAATGGCCGTTAAAGGAAAGCTTGCTCTTCTTTTTGTTGTGATTACTGCATTCATCCTAGAGTCGTCAGCGGACCCAACAATGTGGCGCAGGCGTCGAAGACGACAATCCAGTATTATCCCTTCTGGATGGGTAGGATTGATTGATTATTATCGTAACACTCTCTACTTTCACATCCCCATAATCCTTTACGTCTTTGGGGAGTAACCAGAGGGTAAAAACCCACTTATTTTGCTGAAGGTTGATCAGACAATGTTGACAATACCTTGTTTGGTATCCAAAAAATAAATGAAGAAGTAAAAAACAGAAAAAGATAGAAGCTTGAAGACGTTTAAATTAATTTTTAAACATTTCTTCGTAAGTCAATACATTATGTAACACCAAACCTCTTGATGTTCTGTACGGGCAAACTATATCGTAACTCAGAATAAACTGATAATCAGTATTGTACAGATAAAAGCAGGTCAATCAATTGAAGAACGTTTCAATTTGGGACAGCCTTTTGATAGGTTGCAACCCAAGGTGCAAAGAATTATGGGATATGGGAAAGTAGAGAATATGGCTTTTGAAATTTGTGCAGTTGCATGAGGATTAAATTAGTTTGCCAATTCGTCCTTCCCTGGTCTAACCATCCATTCATTCATCCAAACCCATCAATTCGACCCCTGTACGTATCATCTCTACCCATTTCAGTTTCGTTATTCATTTTCAATACGTACAAATAAATGAGATGCATGTTTACTATCAGTTGCCATGCAATAACGTAATGTTTGTAAAGGGTGTTTATGCTGGAAAAAAATACGACTATATAGATAAGTGACCTTTTATAATATCCACGATAACTCGAATATATAACCCAATCCGTCTCTTTAGCGCTGTCGCAGGCTTTTAAGCAGTAGAGTGCAAACCATATAGTATAGAGTGAAGTCCCTAAACCCGTGAAATAGAATAGAACCTAATTCCATTGTGTCTTTTTGTGTGTCTATTTGACTCGTATTTTTCATTTAATGGGTTAAATGCCTTCTCTTTATCCGTGAAACTACGCAGTATGTTTAATAGATAACAAAAACAGCCAAAGCACCATATAACCGGGACAAGTAGAAAACGTTAACAATAGTTCGGACGATAAAACAATCATTGAATTCGGTTATCACCAAACATCGTGATTCGTTAATGTCTCGCGAGCAGTTATATGCCTCTGCATGACTTTGGCATCAGCAAATAATTGCTCTCTCTCCAACAAATCAAGATATTACACTAAACGTCGTCCAGTAACTGTCTATTATTAGTATTATGATTTTGCAATTGCGCCACTTGCACGAATTTCACATTACAAATCATATTCATAGGATAATTTATTCAATTGTTTGCGCGGTGTAAAATACTGGGCATGCTGAAGCTGCATAACCACCATAACAATGCTTGCTTGTGTCGGGTAGGGGTAGGGGGTTACAACATGCGATATTTTCTGATTTTATGTCGTCTATCTTTCACTTCTCGTCCTTTTAACCTTATATTTGTTCCACAGTGCGGTGGGTGCAAAGGAGAAGTCTGTCGCATCATTGTACCTGGTAGTGCTGATGAGATACTCAATGACTGTGACTGTGGTGTTGAATGCTTTTGCTCTTACGACTTCACAACAGACAAGGGTGTTGAAGTGTATAGATGCAAAGCTGGCAAACGTTAGCTAGACAAGAATACATGATATGTTCTTCAATTGTCACAGTTTATATAATACATAAGTTATCTAATAAGATACCGTAAACCTCCAACAATACCTCCCCCCTCCCCATTTAAGACGCTTCGCGTTACTAACCCTCACAGATATAAGCCTATGGAGCTACTTTAGAAAAGACCTGTAAATTACACACTAAACCAACAGATAAAAACTAAGGAGTACTGTTTTGATATCATAATTAATAGCACCTTGAAAGTTACTGTCAACCTTCGCGGGGTACTCTCAGTTGCGCGTCTAAAGTAAAGGTTAACAAGCCGTGTATCGCTTTAAAGCATAGACGGTACCCTACCCCGGTTAAGCCAGCAG